>NW_025799146.1:0-13304 GCF_021613505.1 Equus quagga
AACTCTGGCTCTCTTTTCCATTGCATAGGAAATGTGAGTTTGGCAGAGGTATAAACCAACCTCCTTCCCTGCATATGGATGTGAGTTCCCACTGTGTAGCCCTGACTCCCTCCTCTTTGGATGTGAATGTAAAGTTTCAACTTTATAATTATTCTTGATATTTACATATATTATTTATATGGATGTAATATAGCATATACTTTAAATATAAAAGGGCATATATATATTTATATGCATATATATATATATACACACACACACACTGTATATGCTATATATGCTTAGGCTTATATATAGAATATCCCATTGCATTATATATAATATTCCATTACATCATACTCTATTTCATGTGTATGTAACATTCCATGATATAGCTAATGAATATTATTCAGCCATGAGAAAGAAGGAAATCCTGACATCCACAAAAGTGTGCATGAAACTTGAGGGCACTATGGTGAGTGAGTATGTTAGAAAGAGAAAGACAAATATTTATGATATCACAGATGCATGGAATCTAAAGAAGCCAAACTCAGAGAAACAAAGGATATGATGGTGTTACAGGGGCTGGAGGGTGAGGAAATGGGACATGTTGATCAAAGGACACAAACTTCCAGTTATAAAATGAATAAGTTCACAGGGATATATGTACAGCATAGTGAGCATAGTTGACAACACTGTATTATACACCTGAAAGTTCCTAAGTATAAATATTAAATGTTCTCACCTCAAAAGAGAAATGACAACTATGTGATGTGATGTAGCTTTCACTAATGGTATTGTGATAATTGTTTTACAGTATACAAGCACATCAAATCAACACGCTGTACACCATCAATATACATTGTGTTATACATTAGTTTTATCTTACTAAAAAAAATCCAGGATATTGAAAGACCATGCACCACGATCAAGAGGATTTGTCTCTGTGATTCTGTCCACAGGGCCCCCCTACCTGTAGCTTAAGGAGACACATGGGTTGAGAGTGAATGGATAAAAAGTTATACACAAATGGTAAACAAGAGAAGGTAGATGGGGCTATGTTTAATCAGGCAAAACAGATATTTGAATTAAACATTTAAAATTCACAAGAGACAAAGTGGACATTATTTAAAGATTGAAGAATACATTGAGCAGGATGTTGACAATTACAAATTATGAATTCCTCCAACATCAGAGCATCCGAATATATAAACCAAATATTCACAGAACAGAAGAGAAACAGTGGTAGGAAAATATTAGGAGGCTTCAGTCACCCACTGTCAACAATGAATAGATCTACCAGTAAGAAAACTCTTAACTCACACAACACTATAGACTACATTGAACTAACGAATATATACACAGCTTTCCATCGCCAAAGAGAAGAATACATTTTTTCTCAAGTGCATCCAAAACACTCTCAGGATAGATGACATGTTAGATCACATGACAAGTCTTTACTGAATTAAGAAGGCTGACATCACATCAAGTGTTTTTTTTCTGATCACGATGGTATAAAGCCAGAAATCAGTATGAGGAGAACAACTGGAAAATTCACGAACACTTGGAAATAAAATGGCACCCTCGTGCAAAACCAATGTGTCAAAGAAGAAATTAAAAGGGGAATCCAAAAATATATTGAAACAAGCAACAGATGGAATCACAACATATCAAAACTTATGGAATGCAATAGCAGCACTTCTAAGGTGACCATTTATATCTTAAATGCATGCACCGAGAAAATGGAAGGTTCTCAAAGAAACAACCTATATTTACACCTCAAGCAACTATAAAGGAAGAGAGTCCTAATCCAAAATAAGCAGAAGGAAGGAAATACTAAACGTTAGACCAGAAAGAACTGACATAGACAACTGTAAAACAACAAAAAAAGTAAAATTTAACCACAAAAAGTCAGTTCTTTGAACAGATAGAAACAAAAATGACAAACCCTTACAGACACTAACCAAGAAAAAAACTGGGGGCCCAACTTGTCAAAATTATTCATGAAAAAAGATACATCACAACTGATACCACAGAAACACCAAAGATCACAGGAAGCTACTCTCAGTAATTATACACCAACAAATCAGACAACCCGGAAGCAATGGGTGAATACTTAAAAACATATATCCTTCCAAAATGGAATCAGGAAGAAAGAAAATCTGGTTAGTCCATTTACCAATAGGGAGACTGAAACAGTACTCAAAAATGTCTCAACAAAGAAAAGCCTAGAAGTAAATGACTTTGTTGCATAGTATTAACCTTTGACATTTATCGAAGAATTAATGCCAATCCCAAGCAAACTGTTCCAAACATGACAGAGAAGGGAACACTCCCGAACTCATTTTATGAGATCAGCATTGCCCTGCTACCAAAGCAAGATAAGGATACTTTACAGAAAATTACAGAAAAAATCCCTGATAAATACATATGCAAAAATTCCCAATAAAATGCTAGCAAACTGAATTCAGCAGCACGTTAAGACCCTCATTCATTATGATCAAATAGGATTTATCCCAGATGCAAGCACATTTTGAGGCATGACATCAATAAATGTTGTATATCACGTTAATAGAACAAAAGAAAAGATCACATGATCTTTGCAATAGACATGTAACAAAACTCAACATCTGTTCCTGACAGGAATTCTCAACAATTTAAGTCCATACAGAATGTATCTCCCCATAATAAAGGCCATATGTGCTAAGCCCAAAGCTCACATCGTGCTTAATGGGGAAAACCTGAAAACTTTTCCTCTAACAACAGGAACAAAACAAGGTACCCACACTCTGCACTACTCTTCAACATAGTATTGGAGGTTCCAGCCAGAGTGGTCAGGCAAGAAAAGAAATAAAGGGAATTAGAATTGGAGAGGAGAAGTAAATTGTCTCAATTTGCTGATGACGTGATTTTGAGTAGAAAATCCTAGAGTCCACCAAAATCCATGAGACCTAATCAAAGAATTCAGTAAAGCTGCAGGATACAAAATCAACATGCGAAAGTCAGTAGCATTTCTATACACCAACAATGAATTTTCTGAAAGAGAAAAAGCAAGTATGATCCCATTTATTATAGCATCAAAATGATAACATACTTAGGTAAAAAGATAACCAAGGAGATGACAGATCTCTACACCAAAAACTACTAGGCATTGGTGAAAAAAGTTGAAGAGACAAATAAATGAAAAGACAGTCCATGTTCACGATTGGAAGAATTAATATTGTTAAATTGTCCATAACAAGCCTAAGCTACCTATAGATTCAAGACAATTTCAATCAAGACTCCAGTGGTACTTTTCATAGAATTAGAAAAAAGAATTCTACAGTTTGTATGGAACCACAAAAGTCCCTGAATAGCCAAATCACTTCTGAGAAAGAACGGCGAAGCAGGAGACATCATACTTCCTGATCTCAAGCTACACCATAAAGCTCTAGTAATCAAAACAGTATGGGAGAGGCTTGCAAACAGATGCATAGAGGGGCCAGCCCAGGGGTGCAGTGGTTAAGTTCACATACTCCACTTCAGTGGCCCAGGTTTGCTTGTTCTGCTCCCAGCTGCAGACCTATGCACTGCTTGTCAAGCCATGCTGTGGCAGGCGCCCCACATATAAAGTAGAGGAAGATGGGCACGGATGTTGGCGCAGGGCCAGTCTTCCTCAGCAAAAGGAGGAGGTTTGGCAGTGCATGTTAGCTCAGGGGTAGTTTTCCACAAAAAAACAAACAAAAAAAAAGAACCAGAATGAGCATCACGTCATTCCTGTTAGAATGGCCATCAACAAAAAATACAAGATATACTAGATGCTCTAGATGCTGGCAAGATGCATCGAAAAGCAAATCCTTGTGCCTCACCAGACAAAGTGTAAACTGGTAGAGCCGGTGGGAAAACAGTGTGGATGTTCCTCAGAAATTAAAAAGAAAACTACCACATGATCCAGCAATTCCATTGGTGGGGATCTATTCAAACAATATGAAGTCATTATGTCAAAATGATATCTGCACTCCCATGATCAGCACAGCATCATTTACAGTACCCAAGACATTGGAAACAACCTTAGTGTCCATTGATGGATGCATGATATATACTTATAAATTATAAATGAAAATAACATATATAAATGGAATACCATTAAGCCATAAAAAGAAGGAAATACTGCCGTTTGCAAAGATAGGGATGGATCTTGAGGGTATTATGCTAGATGAAATAAGTCAGAGGGAGAGAGACAATTATTGTAAGATCTCTATTACATGTGAAATCTTAAAAAACCAAAATAAACTCACAGAAAAAGCAATTGGATTTATTTTTGCCAGAGGTGGGGTGTGGGCAGTGGGGGAATTGGGTGAAAGTGGTCAATAGGCACAAAATTCCAATGATGAGATCAGTAAACTACTGGAAATGTAAGGTACAGCATGTTGATTACGGTTAACACTGCTGTAGGGTATATTTGAAAATTGCTGAGAGTAAACCCTAAAAGTTCTCATCCCAAGGAATTAAAATGTTTTGGACATGACCAAAGTTAACTTACTGTGGTAATCATTTCACAACAGACCTAAGTCGAGTCATTATGTTATACAACTTAAACTTACAGAGTGCTGTATGTCAATTATATCTCAATAAAACTGAAAGAAATAAAATGAATGCATCAACCAGTCAATAAGAAAACTCAAGCTTGATCCATGCTACCATCCAAATGGTACTAACACACGTATACAGTATGTTTGATCCCCAGAGAAAAGAATACGTGTTCCCAAATGCACCCAGAACACTCTCTGGATAGACCACAGCTTAGACCACAATCCAAGTCTTAACAAAATTAAGAAGGCTGAAATCACAATTGCTTTTCCTGACGCAAGGGTATGAAAATAGAAGTCAGTAGGAGAAGAACGACTGAAAAATTCACAATTATGTGGAAGTTAAATGACATGCCCTTGTAAAAGCAATGGACCACAAAGGAAATTGAAAGGAAACTCAACAAATATATTGAAACAAACAGAATATGGAAACACAACCTACCAAACTCATAGGATACAGCAAGAGTAGTTCTAAAAGGAAAAATTATAGTGATAAATAGCTGCATTAGGAAAGAAGAAATATCTCAAGAGAACAACCAAATAATAACACTCAGGGGACTAGAGAAAGAAGAAAATCTAAACCCAAAGTAAGAAGGAGGATATGTAAATGAAACAGGGGCTAGAAAAGCATAGAAAGATCAAAGAAACTGAGCTGTTTAAAAAAAGATAAACTTGAGACACCTTTAGGTGGACTTAGCAAAAAGAGAGAGCGAGCGAGAGAGAGGGTTCAAACAAGTAAAAGCAGAACTGAAAGGGGAGACTTTACACTTCATACTACATAAATACAAAGGAACGTAAGGGAAGACTAGAAATATTTATGTGCCAACAAATTAGATAAGCTCGAGGAGATGGGTCAATTGCTGGGAAAATACAATTTACCAAGAGAAAAGTCATGAAGAAACAGAAAATCTGAACCACCAGTAATAAAGAACATGGACTGGGAGACTGAGGTGGTAATAAAATCCTCCCAACCAAGACAATCCCATGGGCAGATGACTTCACTGGAGCCTTCTAGCAAACACTAAAGATTTCATGCCAATCATTCTCAATTTCTTCAAAATACTGAAGAAGCTAGAGCACCTCCAGCCTAATTTTTTTTTTTTTTTTAAGGTAATGACCTAGGCCACTTAGTCTGACATTTATTGAGTACTTCCTATACATTAGGCACATTTATTAACTTATTTAAGTCCTCACAATAACCCCATTAAGAAGTTACGATTATTATTCCCCTGGGGTTAATATCCTGCCCAGCCAGTAAGGGCAGAACCAGGGCTGGAACCCAATTGCAGAGCCTGGACTCAGAACCCTTATACTCCTCAGCTCACTCTTTAATAGGATGTGAGCTCTGCAGCTCCCTCTTGAAGCCCCTCTACTGCTCACCTGTCTCTCTGTCTTTTTCAAAAATGAAGTTATTGATGTCTTCACGCTGGAAATTGTTCCACTGCCCAGCATAAATCAGCCCAGTGCGGTCTTCTCCTCCAGCCTAATTTTTATGCAAGCATTATCCTTATAGTAAAGCCAGACAAAGACAGTTCAAGGAAAGAAAATTAGAGGCTTATATCCATCATGACCACAGATGAAAAATCCACAGCAGAATGAAGCAAAACAAATTTAACATTAAAAACAACGTGTTACAAATTTAACACAACTACAAATTTAACACAAATTTTAACAGATTAAAATTATCATACTCGGACGTCACCAAGATGGCCGAGTGAGTAGTCTTCTTTGTCTCTCCCCCTTCAAATCTACAACTAATTGGTTAACAAAGTATATCCATACAGCATCTCAGGATGTCTGAGAGACCCATGCTGCTATACATCGGAAGGCAGAGGGAATTCCTCCTGGAAGGAGGTGGAGATAGGTGAAAACTCTCTGACTCCCGACCCCTGGACAACCTAGTACCTGCAAGTGGCTTTCTTCCAGCAGACTCCACCATAAGTACCCATGCACCAAGGGTGGGAGTGTGCGCGCACTGGCGGAGCAATGGTGGAAACAGGTGACTACAGCCCTACCTAAGCCCCCACAATTACACCAAATCCCAGGGGGAAACTCCAGGGTCCTGCACCAGCGGCAGGGAAAGCCTCTACTCAGCATTAGCGGAGAGGCCCTGCCCAGCATTCAGAAGACTGGGAAGCTCTGGGAGAGGAGGGTCCCAGACAGGGCAGCAGCCTGCTAACCCCCTCTGACTCATGGCCTCCAGCTGTGTCCTAGAGGGGGCAAGGGACACCCAGAGATCCCCTGGGAGTGGCGAGGGGCTATGTGGAGCTTCAGTGGCCCGGCTCCACGGCCCAGAGGGAAACTCTATGGTCCCACAGCAGCCTCAGCGAAAGCCCCTGCACACCACTGGTGGAGAGGCCCCAACTGGCAATCACAAGGCTAGAAGGCCCTGGGGCAAATGTAGCACAGCTAGGTGAGCTAACCACAGACCGCAGAAGATAGCCATAGCTCTGCTGTGACCTATAGTGGACAAGTGAGATCCTGTGAGCTCTGACAGTGACAATGCTGCGAATATAGGTGATCCTGCTCCCAGCAACTGAGAAAGCCCATAACACAGCTGCAGACCCCAAGAAGCGAGCGTGTCTAGGTGGTCTGCAACAGTGGGCACCAGCAGCCTGAGGCCCCGTTTAGATTGCCCCCACAGCTGATGAGGGGCCCCACAGGACCACTGTGACTATGAGGAGGGGCCCAGGTCCAGTCAGCAACAGCTGACAGGGTTCCTGGTTAGTGCAGTCTAAACAGCTGGCCCCCCACCACACACAAGTAGAAACAAGTGGAAGGAGTAACTAAACTCTATCTCTATGCAGAGGCACAAATCTACACCATCAAGCAGTATGAAAAAATATATTACATCTCCACAACAGAAGGAAAATAACAAGTACCCAGAAATCAGTCCCAAAGACAATGAAATCTATAACCTAAATGGTGATGAATTCAAAACAGCCATTATTAAAAAAACTCAACTAGTTAAAAGAGAATACAGATAGACAACTCAACGAGTTCAGCAGCTATGTCACCAAAGAGCTTGATACTATAAAGAAGAGCCAATCACAAATACTGGAGATGAAGAACACAATGGAGGAGATTAAGAAAAATCTAGACTCTCTGGTAGGGTCGATAATATGGAGGACAGAACTAGCAGTTTGGAGGATAGGAACATAGTAATGCTGCAGACAGAGGAGGAGAGACAGCTAAGACTAAAAAGAAATGAAGAAATTCTCTGAGAATTACCCGACTCAATTAGGAATTGCAACATAAAGATTATAGGTATACCAGAGTGAGAAGAGAAGGAGAAGGGGGCAGAAAGCCTGTTCAAAGAAATAATGGCTGAGAACCTTCCAAACCTGGGGAGAGAGATGGAACTTCATGTGACAGAAGCCAATAGATCTCCAAACTTTATCAATGTAAGAAGACCAACCCCAAGGCATATAGTAGTGAAGCTAGCAAAAGTCAATGACAAACAGAAAATACTAAGGGCAGCCAGGCAGAACAAAATAACCTACAAAGGAACTCCCATAAGGCTATCAGCAGATTTCTCAGCAGATAACTTACAGGCTAGAAGAGAGTGGAATGATATATTCAAAATTCTGAGGGACAAAAACCTGCAGCCAAGAAAACTCTACCCAGTGAAAAGATCCTTCAAATATGATGGAGAAATAAAAACTTTCCCAGGTAAACAAAAGTTAAGGAAGTTCATTGCCACAAGACCTCCTCTTCAAGAAATGCTCAGGAAGACCCTCATACCTGAAAAATCAAAAAAAAAAAAAAAAAAAGGAAAGGGGTTACAAAACCCAGAGCAAAGGAGATAGGTAGAAGGACAATAACAGAAAGTAGCAGCTCTCCATGAGAACAGGTTAGCAAAAGTTAAATAAAACATTAAAGATAAAAGGAACGGAAACACCAAGAATATATATAATCCTGTCATTTTAACCACAAACTCAAAACACCAGAAGGAAGAGGAAAAAAAAATCTGACAGTAACAACCTAGAAGGGGAAGAGAAAAAGGATGGAACGTTTTAATTTAAGGAAA
The DNA here is from genome assembly GCF_021613505.1 of Equus quagga. Lineage (NCBI taxonomy): Eukaryota > Metazoa > Chordata > Mammalia > Perissodactyla > Equidae > Equus > Equus quagga. The sequence continues at coordinate 8,578 of NW_025799146.1, forward strand.
TAAGAGGCTATCATAAAATGGACAAGCTCATCTATGAGATGTTTTATACAAACCACCTGGTAACCACTAAACAAATAACAAGAATAAAGACACAAATTACAAATAAGAAGAAAGCCAAAACATAAATTTACCTACCTGAATTAGTAATCCAAAAGTCATGGGACGAGAAACAAAGGAAATGCAAGATAACTGGAAAACAAGTGATAAAATGGCAGCAGTTGGCCCCCACATTTCAATAATCACTGTAAACGTAAATGGATTGAACTCTTTAATCAAAAGACACAGAGTGGCAGGATGGATCAAAGAACAAGACCCAACAATATGTTGCCTCCAGGAAACACACCTGAGCCCCAAAGACAAACACAGACTCAGAGTGAAGGGATGGAAGACAATACTCCAAGCTAATAATGAACCAAAGAAAGCAGGTGTCACCACACTTATATGAGACAAAGTAGACTTCAAAGCAAAACAGATAAAGAAAGAGAAAGGGAAGCATATAATGATAAAAGGGACACTCCACCAAGATATCATAACAGTTATAAATATATATGCACCCAACAGAGGAACACCAAAATTTGTAAATCAGCTCTTAACAAAACTAAAAGGAGACATCAACAACAATACAATAATAGTAGCGGGGAGGTTTTTTTCATAGTATTCTCTTATGATCCCTTGTATTTCTTTGGTATCCGTTGTGATTTCTCCTCTCTCATTTCTAATTTTATTTACTTGAGACTTCTCTCTTTTTTTCTTAGTGAGTCTGGCTAAGGGTTTGTCAATTTTGTTAATTTTTTCGAAGAACCAACTCTTTGTTTGGTTCTCAACACCCCATTGACACCAATGAATAGATCATCCAGACAGAAAATCAATAAGCAAATTACAGAATTTAATGAAAAATTAGACCAGATGGACTTAATAGATATATAGACAATGCTTCATCCAAAAACAGCAGGTTATACATTCTTCTCAAGTGCGCATGGAACATTCTCAAGGATAGACCATATCTTGGGAAACAAAGCAAGCATCAATAAATTCAAGAGAGTTGAAATAATATCGAGCATCTTTTCTGATCATGACGCTGTGATACTAGAAATCAACTACAAGAATAAAGCTGTGAAAGGGGCAAAAATGTGGAGACTAAACAACACGCTACTGAACAAACCATGGATTATTGAAGAAATTAAAGAAGAAATAAAACATCTGGAGACAAATGAAAATGAAAACATGCCATACCAACTCATTTGGGATGCAGCAAAAGCAGTCCTAAGAGGGAAATACAATGCAATACAGGCTCACCTCAAAAACAAGAAAAATCTCACATAAGCAACCTCAAATGACACCTAACAGAATTAGAAAAAGAAGAACAAACAAAGCCCAAAGTCAGTAGAAGGAGGGAAATAATGAAAATTAGAGCAGAAATAAACAATATTGAAACAAAAAAGACAGTAGAAAGGATCAATGGAACAAAGAGTTGGTTCTTTGAAAAAATTAACAAAATTGACAAACCCTTAGCCAGACTCACTAAGAAAAAAAAGAGAGAAGTCTCAAGTAAATAAAATTAGAAATGAGAGAGGAGAAATCACAACGGATACCAAAGAAATACAAGGGATCATAAGAGAATACTATGAAAAACTATATGTCAACAAATTGAACCAACTAGAAGAACTGGATAAATTCCTAGAGTCTTACAACCTCCCCAAACTGAATCAGGAAGAAATAGAGAATCTGAATAGACTAATCACAATTAAAGAAATAGAAACAGTTATCAAAAACCTCCCCAAAAATAAAAGTCCCAGACCAAACGGCTTCTCTGGAGAATTCTATCAAACATTCAAAGAAGATTTAATACGTATCCTTCTCAAACTATTCCAGAAAATTGAGGAAGATGGAGCACTCCCTAACACATTCTATGAAGCCAACATCACCCTGATCCCCAAACCTGACAAGGACAACACAAAGAAGGAAAACGACATGCCAATATCACTGATGAACATAGACGCAAAAATCCTCAACAAAATTCTGGCAAACCGAATACTGCAATACATCAAAAAGATTATACACCATGATCAAGTGGTATTTATACCAGGGACACAGGGATGGTTCAACATCCGCAAGTCAATCAACGTGATACACTACATTAACAAAATGAGAAAAACAAAAACCACATGATCATCTCAATAGATGCAGAGAAAGCATTCGACAAGATCCAAAATCCATTTATGATAAAAACCCTCAATAAAATGGGTATAGAAGGAAAGTACCTCAACATAACAAAGGCCATATATGACAAACCCACAGCCAACAAAATACTCAATGGACAAAAACTGAAAGCCATCCCTCTGAGAAGAGGAACAAGACAAGCCTGCCCACTTTCACCACTTTTATTCAACACAGTATTGGAGGTGTTGGCCACAGCAATTCGGCAGGAAAAGGAAATAAAAGGAATCCAAATAGGCAATGAAGAAGTAAAACTCTCGCTCTTTGCAGAGGACATGATCTTATATAGAGAAAACCCCAAAGAATCACAGGAAAACTATTAGAAACAATCAACAGCTACAGCAAAGTTGCAGGGTATAAAGTCAACATACATAAATCAGTAGCATTTCTATACGCTAACAATGAACTCACAGAAAGAGAACTCGAGAACTCAATCCCATTCACAATCGCAACAAAAAGAATAAAATGCCTTGGGATAAATTTAACCAAGGAAGTGAAAGATCTGTACAACGAAAACCACAAGACTTTCTTGAAAGAAATTGATGACGACGTAAAGAGATGGAAAGACATTCCATGCACATAGATTGGAAGAATAACCATAGTTAAAATGTCCATACTGCCTAAAGCAATCTATAGATTCAACACCATCCCGATCAGAATCCCAATGACACTCTTTACAGAAATAGAACAAAGAGTCCTAAAATTCATATGGGGCAACAAATGACCCCGAGTTGCTAAAGCAATCCTGAGAAAGAAGAACAAAGCCGGAGGCATCACAATCCCTGACTTCAAATCATACCACAAAGCTGCAGTAATCAAAACAGCCTGGTACTGTTACAAAAACAGGTGCACAGATCAATGGAACAGAATTGAAAGCCCAGAAATAAAGCCACACATCTATGGACAGCTAATCTTTGAGAGAGGAGCTGAGGGCCTATAATGGAGAAAAGAAAGTCTCTTCCACAAATGGTGCTGGGAAAACTGGAAAGCCACATGTAAAAGAACGAAAATTGACCATTCTTTTTCACCATTGACCAAAATAAACTCAAAATGGATCAAAGACCTAAAGCTGAGACCTGAAACCATAAGGCTTCGAGAAGAATATGTAGGCAGTACACTCTTTGACATCAGTATTAAAAGGATCTTTTCGGACACCATGTCTTCTCAGACAAGGGAAACAATAGAAAGAATAAACAAATGGGACTTCATCAGACTAAAGAGCTTCTTCAAGGCAAGGGAAAACAGGATTGAAGCAAAAAAACAACCCACTAAGTGAGAAAAAATATTTGCAAGTAATACATCCGACAAAGGCTTAATAGCCATAATATATAAAGAACTCACACAACTCAACAACAAAAAATAAAGCAATCTGATCCAAAAATCGGCAGGAGATGTGAACAGACATTTCTCCAAAGAAGATATACGGATGGCCAATAGGCACATGAAAAGACGTTCATCATCGCTGATCATCAAGGAAATGCAAATCAAAACTACACTAAGATATCACCTTACACCATTAGAATGACAAAAATATCTAAAACTAATAGTAATAAATGTTGGAGAGGTTGTGGAGAAAAAGCAACCCTCATACACTGCTGGTGGGAATGCAAACTGGTGCAGCCACTATGGAAAACAGTATGGAGATTCCTCAAAAAATTAAAAATACAACTACCATATGATCCAGCTATTCCACTACTGGATATCTATCCAGAGAGCTTGAAGTCAGCAATTCCAAAATTCCTGTGCATCCCAATGTTTATTGCAGCATTATTTACAATCGTCAAGATGTGGAAGCAACATAAGTGCCCATCAGCAGATGATTGGATAAAGAAGAAGTGGTATATATATACAATGGAATACTACTCAGCCATAAAAAAGAACAAAATCGTCCCATTTGCAATAACATGGATGGACCTTGAGGGAATTAGGTTAAGTGAAATAGGCTAGATAGAAAGGGACAATCTCTGTGTGACTCCACTCATATGAGGAATTTAAACCTTTGGACAAAGAGACTAGATTAGTGGCTACCAGGGGAAAGTGGGGGTGGTGGGTGGGCACAAAGGGTGAAGGGTTGCACCTATAACATGACTGACAGACAATAACGTACAACTGAAATTTCACAAGATTGTAACCTATCATTAACTCAACGAAAAATGAAAAAAATAAAATAAAATTACTCAATTACTAATTATTCTACTTATTCAACCTAAAGTTTTACTTTTCTACACTACTTCACATGAAATCATTTCTTTTCAGAGCCTTTTCTTGTTTTAACCTCTGGCAATTATAAGAGAATAGCTCTGGTGAATTATTTGAAAATTGTATGCCTGCATTCTAAAAACCATTCTAACTTGTATCCTCAAACATTTTCATCCTTCCTTCTATCCTAAACCTTGTACAGGAATCTTCCAAATCATCTGAGTTTCCAGTCAGGAATCTTTAATATCTTCTTCATTGCCTGTGGGGTTCCAAATTCCAAATAAAGATCCAAATATTCTAGAACCAAGCGT
>NW_025799147.1:0-17517 GCF_021613505.1 Equus quagga
TATAGTCCCACTTGTTGATTTTTGCTATTTTGCTTATGCTTTTGATGTATCCAAAAACTTTTTCCAAGACTAATGTCAAGGAGTTTTTCCCTATGTTTTCTTCTAGGAGTTTTATGATTTCAGGTTTAACATTTAAGATTTTAATACATTTTGGGTTAATTTTTGCCAGTGATGTAAGATATGGGTGGAATTTCATTCTTCTGAATGTGGTTATCCAGTTTCCATACATCACTTATCAAAGAGATTATCGATTCTCCATTGAGTATTCTTATCTTTGTCAAATATTAGTTGACCATACATTCCTGGGTGTATTTCTGGGCACTTAATTCTGGTCCATTGATGTATGGCTATTTTAACGCCAGTCCCATACAATTTAGATTATAGTGTACGGTATAGTTTGAAATCATGAAGTGTGATACCTCCAGTTTTGTTCTTATTTCTCAGAATCGATTTGGTTATTTAGGGTCTTTTGTTGTCCCATATTTATTTTAGAATTATTTCTTCTATTTCTGTGAAAAATGCCATTGGAATTTTTGTAAAGATTACAGTAAATAATAGGTTACTTTGGGTAGCATGGACATTTTAACAATATCACTTCTTTCAATCTGTGAACATGAAATGTCTTTCCATTTGTTGGTTTCTTCTTTAATTTCTCCCATGAAAGTCTTTTAGTTTTCCATGTTCCAGATCTTTCCCCTCTTTGGTCAAATTTATACCTAAGTGTTTTATTGTTTTTTGTGCTATTGTGAATGTGATATTTTTAAATTTCTTTTTCAGATGTTTTATTGTTAGTGTACAGAAATGCAACTGATTTAAGTATGTTGATTTTGTATCCTTCAAATTTAGTAAGTTTGTTTATTCATTCTAAAAGTATTTTGGTTGAGTCTTTAGAATTTTCTACACATAAGATCATATCATCTCTAAACAGATACAGCATTAGTTTCTCCTTTTCAATTTGGATGCATTTTATTTCTTTTTCTTGCCTAATTGCTCTGCCTAGGATTTCTGGTACTATGTTGAATAGGAGTGGTGAGAGTGGATACACTTGACTTGTTCCCGATCTTGGAGAAAAAGCTTTCAAACTTTCACCATTGAGTATGATGTTAGTAATGGATTTGTTATATATGACCTTTATTATGTTGTGGTATGCTTCATGTATATGCAATTTTTGAGTGTTTTTATCAATGAAAGGATGTTGTATTTTGTCAAATGTCTTTTCTGTATCTATTGAGATGATGACATGGTTTTCCTCTTTCATTCTATTAATGTAGTATATCACATTTGTTGATTTGTGTATTTTGGGCCATCCTTGCATCCCAGGGATAATTCCCATTAAACCATAGTGTATAATCCTTAATGTGCTGTTAAATTCAATTTACGATATTTTTTGCATCTTTATTCATCAAGTATATGGACCTGTAGTTTTCCTTTCCTGTAATCTCATTATCTGGCTTTGATGTCCGGGTAATGTTGGCTTCATAAAATGAATTTAGAGTACACCTTCCTTTTCAATATTTTGGAGATGATGTATCATTGTGGTTTTCACTTGCATTTCTCTGATTAATTGAGATGTTGAACACCATTTCAGATATGTGTTAGCTATTTGAATTTCTTCTTTTGAGAAGCATCTGTTTATAACTTTGGCCCATTTTTAATTGAATAATTTGTATTTTGGGTGTTGAGGTACATATATTCCTTATATATTTTCAGTATTAACCCCATATTCAATGTATGGTTGGCAAATATTTTCCCTTTCCGTACATTGCCTTTTTATGTTGATTTTTATTTACTTAATTGTTTGCTTGTTTATTTATTTTTGAGGAAGATTAGCCCTGAGCTAACATCTGCCACTAATCCTCCTATTTTTCCTCAGTCAGATTGACCCTGAGCTAACATCTGTGCCCATCATTCTCTACTTTGTACATGGGATGCCTGCCATAGCATGGCTTGATAAGCTGTGCATAGGTCTGTGCCCAGAATCCAAACCTGTGAACCCGAGGCTGGCAAAGCAGAGCAGATGAACTTAACTGCTACACCACTGGACCAGCCTCTGTTGATTTCTTTTTCAGTGCAGAAGCTTCTAAATTTGATGTAATCACACATATATTTTTATTTTCATTGCTTTTCTTTTTCATGTCGTATCCAAAACAATTATTGTCAAGGCCAACATCAAGAAAGTTTTTCCCTGTATTTTCTCAAGAATTTTATGGTTTCGGGTCTTACATTAAAGTATTAGTCTATTTTGAGTTGATTTTTTGTATGTTGTAAGGTAGGGGTCCAGTTTCCATTTTTCCCTCTAGATATGCAGTTTTAACGACCCTCTTTGTTGAAGAGACTATCCTTTTCACATTATGTGTTCTTGATTCCTTGTTGAACATCAGTGGACCATACATGCATGGGTTTATTTCTGGCTTCTATATTCTGTTCCAAGATGCTTGGCTATTAGGGGTCTTTTGTGGTTCCATATGAATTTTAGAATAGTTTTCTATCTATTTCTGTGAAACACATTGAGATTTTACAGAGATTACATTGAATCTGTAGATCACTTTGGGTATTAATACATTTTAACAGTATTAGTACTTCTGACACATGAGTATAGGATGTCTTTCTGTTTATGTGTGTCCTTTTAAATTTTCATCAATGTTTTATAATTTCAATGTAGAAGCCTTCCATCTCTTTATGTAGGTCAATTCCTAAGTATTTATTATTTTTATTTCTGACATGGATTCTGTTCTTAATTTCCATTTCAGGTACTTCCTTGTTTTTCTATTGTAATACCATTGCTTTTTATACATTGAATTTGTATCAACTTTACTGAATTTATTAGTTCTAATGGTTTTTTTGTACAGTCTTTGGGTTTTCTAAGTATATAATCATGTCATCTGGAAACAGAGGTAATTTTACCTCTTCTCTTCCAACTTGGTTGCCTTTTATTTTCTTTACTTGCCTAAGTGCTCTGGCTAGGACTTTCAGTACTCTATTTAGCAGAAGTGGTGAGAGTGGGCATCTTTGTCTTGTTCTGGACTGTAAAAGAAAAGCTGTCAGTTTTTCATCATAGAGAATGGTAGCTGTGGATTTTTTATATAAAACCTTATTTTATTGAGTTCTGTTCCTCCTATACTTATTTTGTTAAGAGTTTTTATCACAAAAAGATGTGGAATTTTGTCAAACACTTTTTCTACATCTAGTGAGATAATCATGTGATTTTTGTCTTTCATTCTGTTAATATGGTGTAAGACTTTTACTAATTTTCATATGTTTAACCATCCTTGCATCACAGGTATAAATCTCAGATGGCTGTGATGAATGATTCTCTTAAGGTGCTATTGAATTTAGTTTGATAGTGTTTTATTGAGGACTTTTGCATCAATGTTCATCGGGGAAATTGGCATAAAGTTTTCTGTTCTTGTGTTGTCTTTATCTGATTTTAGCATCAGCAATGCTGGTCTCAAAAAACTTTGGAAGTATTCTCTCTTCTTCTACTTTTTGGAAGAGTTTAAAAAGTTTTGGTATTTGTGGTTATTTGAATGTTTGGTAGAATTCATCCGTGAAGCTTTCTGGTCCTGGGCCTGTTTTTGTAAGAAAGTTCTTGATTCAATCTTCTTGTTTGTTATTGGTCTGTACATGCTTTCTGTTTCTTATTGATTCAATCTTGGTAGGATGTTTCTAAGAATTTATCCATTTCTTTGGGTTATTGTTTATGATACTCCCTTATGATCTTTTATATTCCTGTGTCATCCATTGAACTATCGCCTCCTTCATTTCTGATTTTATTTGTGAGTCCTTTTTGATTCTTAGTCTAGGTAAGGCTTTATTGATTTTGTTTTTCTGTTTAAGAAAACAAATCTTATTTTCATTGATTTTACTATTATTTTTCTTTCCACTATTTCATTTATTTCTGCTCTAATATTTCCTACTTCCTTTCTCATGCTATTTTTCGGTTCAGATAGTTAATATGTATTCCATTACTGTTGGTGCAAATTTCTCTATATGTCTGCTAGGTCTATTTAATCTATTGTGGTGTTTAAGTCAGCTGCTTCCTTATTGATGTTGTGCCTGGATGGTCAATCTAGTATTGAAGTGGGAGTATTGAAGTGCCCTACTATTATTGTATTGTTCCGTCTTTCTCCCTTCAGTTATGTTAATATTTTCTTTATATATTTTGGTGCTCTGTTGTGTGCATATATTTTTATCATTGTTATGTTCTCTTGATGAATTCACCCTTTTATCATTATATAATGTCCTTCTTTATTTCCTTTGACCATTTTTGACTTAAAGACTATTTTTTCTGATATAAGTATAGCCACACCTGCTCACTTTTATTTGTTATTCACATTGGATATATTTTTCAACACCTTCACATTCAGACTATTCATGTCCTTAAATCTGAAGTTGGTTTTCGTATAGACAGCATATAGTTGACTGTTGCTATTTTTCCTTTAATCCATTCAGCTGCTTTATATCTTATGATTAGAGATTTAAACCCAAATAATTCTAAAGTAATTATTGATAGGTAATGACATGTTATTGGCATTTTGTTGCTTGTTTTCTGCGTATCATATTTCTTTTGTTATTCTATTCTTCTCTTGCAGTTTTCCTCTGTATTTTGTTGTTTTTGTGCAGTGATATTCTCTGATTCCTTTCATTTTTCCCTTTTGTATCATCTATAAGTATTTTTATCTATGGTTAAAATGAGACTAACATAAGGCATTTTATTGTTATAATAGTGTATTTCAGTGATAACATTTTAACATCACTCACATCAGCACTTTAACTTCTCTCAACACACTTTATAATATCTTTGTTACTGATATCACAGTTTACACCTTTTATAAAGTTTCTCCACTAAACAACTTTTGTAGTTATAGTTATTCTTAAAACATTTCTTTTTAATTTTTACACTAAAATCAAGTAATATTTACATACCACCATGAAAGTCGTAAAATATTATTTCTTTTTCTTCATATGTAACTATATAAAGTTTTATACTTTCACGTGTGTTCATAATGTTGTTTCCAGTCCTTCCCTTTCAATATGAAGAAGACTTTTAGCATTTGTGGCAAGGCAGATTTGGTGGTGACAAACTCCCTCAGCTTTTGTTTGTGTGGAAACATCTTTATATCATATTTATTTTTGAAAAACTTTTTTTTCTGGGTATTAAAGACTTGGTTGGCAATTTTTTGCATTCAGCACTTAATATATCGTCTCACATTCCTTGGTTCTGCAAGATTTCTACTGAGAAATGCAAGGAGGGGCAACTTAGGGCTCTGGTTGGGAACAGACATGTTTCCGGGTGACTTACTTCCATTTTTATGAATTACACCATTTTTTTCCAGTAATTTTATTGAGATCATAATGGTTTATAACATTGTGTAATTTCAAGTGTACATTATTATTTATCAGTTTCTGAATACACTTCATTGTGTTCGCCTCAGTAGTCTAATTTCTGTCCATCACCATACATATGTGCCCCTTTATCCCTTTCACCCACCCCTATTCCCTTCCCCTCTGGTAACCACTAGTCTGTTCTCTTTATCCATGTACTTGTTATCTTCCACATATGATTGAAATGATGCAGTATTTGTCTTTCTCTCTCTGGTTTATTTCACTTAACATCATACCCTCAAGGTCCATCCATGTTTTCTCAAATGGTATGATTTTGTCTTTTTTATGGCTGAGTAGTATTCCATTGTGTGTATGTGTGTGAGTATATACATATACATAAGGCATCTTATTTATCCATTCATCTGTAGAAGGGCACTTGAGTTGCTTCTACATCTTGCCTATTGTGAATAATGCTGCAATGAATATAGGAGTGAATAAATCTCTTTGGATCATTGATTTCAAGTTCTTGGATAAATACCAAGTCGTGGGATAGCTGGATCATATGGTATTTCTGTTTTTATTTTTCTGAGAAGTCTCCAAACTGTTTTCCAAAGTGGCAGCACCAGTTTGCACTCTGATCAGCAGTGCATGAGGGTTCCCTTTTCTCCATATCCTCTCCAACATTTGTTGTTTTTTTGTCTTGCTAACTGTAGCCATTCTGACCAGTGTAAGGTGATATCTAATTACAGTTTTGATTTGCATTTCCCAAATAATTAGTGATTTTGAACATGCTTTCATGTTTTGTTGGCCATCTGTGTATCTTTTTTGGAAAAATGTCTGCATGTGGCTGTCCAATTTTCCCATTATCATTTATTGAAGAGACTTTCCTTTCTCTATTGGAAGTTCTTGGCTCCTTTGTTGAAGATTAACTGTCCATAGATGTATGATTTTATTTATAGGCTTTTAATTCTGTCCCATTGATTTGTGTCTGTTTTTGTGTCAGTACTATGCTGTTTTGATTACCATAGGTGTGTATTATATTTGAGGGATTATTATAAAATGAGGGATTGTGATGGCCCCAGCTGTGTTCTTTTTTCTCAGGACTCCTCTGGTTATTTGCGGTCTTTTGCTGTTCCATATAAATTTTGGGATTCTTTGTTCTATTTCTGTGAAAAACGTTTTTGGAACTTTGATAAAGATTTCATTGAATCTGGAAATTGCTTTAGGAAGTATGGACATTTTAACTGTGTTAATACTTCCAATCCAAAAGCATTGAATGTCTTTACATTTCTTTTTGTTGTCTTCAATTTTCTTCAACAATGTTTATAGTCGTCAGTGTACAGATTTTTCAGCTCTTTGCTTAAGTTTATTCCTAGGTATTTTATTCTTTTTGTTGCAATTGTAAGTGGGATTGCATTCTTAATTTCTCTTTCTGCTACTTCTTTGTTAATGAATAGAAACACAACTGATTTTTGTATATTGATGTTTGTATCCTGCTACTTGACCATACTCATTTATTATTTCTAAAAGTTTTTTAGTGGATTCTTTAGGGTTTTCTGTATATAAAATCATATCATCTGCAAATAGTGACAGTTTCACTTCTTCCTTTCCAATTTGATCCCTTTTATTTCTTTTTCTTGCCTGATTGCTCTGACTAAGACTTCCAGTGTTATGTTAAACAAGAGTAGTGAAATTGCGCATCCTTGGCTGGTTCCTCTTCTTAGAGGGATAAATTTCAGGTTTTCTCCATTGAGAATGATATTAGCTGTGGGTTTGTGGTATATGGCCTTTATTATGTTGAAGTACTTACCTTCTATGCCAATTTTATTCAGAGTTTTTATGATAAATGGATGCTAAATCTTGTCAAATGCTTTCTCTGCATCTGTTGAGATGATCATGTGATTTTTATTCTTCATTTTGTTAACATGGTGTATCATGTTGATTGGTTTGTGGATGTTAAACCATCCCAGCATCCCTGAAATAAATCCGACCTGATCATATTGTATGACCTTTTTAATGTATTCTTGTATTTGATTTGCTAGTATTTTGTTGAGTATTTTTGCATTGATGTTCATCAGTGATATTGGCCTGTAATTTTCATTTTTTTGTGTTGTCCTTGCCTGGTTCCGGTATAAGGCTTATGTTGACTTCTTAGAAAGAGTTAGGAAGCTTCCTTTCCTCTTTAACCTATTGGATGAGTTTGCAAAGGAGAGGTATTAAGTATTCTCTGAATGTTTGGCAGAATTTGCCAGGGAAGCCATCTGGTCCTGGATGTGTATTTTTTGGGAGGTTTTGGATTACTATTTCTATCTCCTTACTGGTGATTTGTCTATTCAAATTCTCTATTTCTTTTTTATTCAGTTTTTGAAGGTTGTATGACTCTGAGAATTTATCTATTTCTTCTAGATTATCCAATTTGTTGACATATAGCTTTTCATAGTATTCTCTTATAATTTTTTGTATTTCTGAGGTGCTCATTGTAATTTCTCCTCTTTCATATCTAATTTTATTTGTAAAGTATTCTCTCTTTTTTTCTTGGTGAGCCTAGATAAAGGTATTTCAATTTTGTGTGTCTTTTCAAAGAATCAGCTCTTGATTTCATTGATTTTTTTCTGTTTTTTTTTAGTCTGTTTCATTTATTTTGCTCTGATTTTTAAAATTTCCTTCCTTCTACTGATTTTGGGCATTGTTGTTCTTTTTCCACTTCCTTTAGGTGCACTGTTAGATTGTTTATTTGGGATCTTTCTTCTTTGTTGAGGCAAGCCTGTATTACTATAAACTTCGCTCTTGAGAACTGCTTCTGCTGTATCCCACAGACTTTGGCAGGTCGTATTTTCATTTTCATTTGTCTCCAGGTATTTCTTGGTTTCTCCTTTGATTTCTTCATTGACCTGATCATTGTTCAGTAGCATTTTGTTTAATATCCACATATTTGAGGCTTTTCTGATTTTCTTCCTGTAGTTGATTTCTAGTTTCTTAGCTTAGTGGTCAGAAAAGATGCTTGGTATTATTTCAATCTTCTTAAATTTATTGAGACTTGTTTTGGGGTCTAATAAGTGATCAGTCTTGGAGAACGTTCCATGTGCATTTGAAAAGAACATGCATTCTTTGGTTTGGGGATGGAATGTTTATATATATCTACTAAGTCCATCTGGTCTAATGTGTCTTTTAAGACCAATGTTTCCTTATTGATCTTGTTTGGATGATCTATCCATTGGTGTAAGTGGAGCGTTAAAGTCTTCTGCTATTATTGTGTTACTATTTCTCCTTTTATATCTGTTAATAATTGCTTTATATATTTAGGTGCTCCTATGTTGGGTGCATAGATATTTACAAGTGTTGTGTCCTCTTGTTGGATTGTTCCCTTTATCATTATGTAGTGCCCTTCTCTGTCTCTTGTTACAGATTTTGTTTTAAAATCTATTTTTTCTGATATATGTATTGCTACCTCTGCTTTCTTTTCTTTGCCATTGCATGCAGTATCTTTTCCCATCCCTTCAGTTTCAGTTTGTGAGTGTCTTTAGGTCTGAGATGTGTCTCTTGCATGAGGCATAAATATGCATCTTGATTTTTATCCAACTGACCACCCTATGCCTTCTGATTGGAACATTAAGTCCATCAATATTTAAGGTAGTTATTGATAAATATGTACTTATTGACATTTTGTGGCTTTTTTCTATGTGTTTCACTAGTACTTCTTTGTTTCTTTCTTCTTCCCTTGCTCTCTTCCCTTGTGGTTTGACGGCTTTCTTTAGTATTATGTTTGAGTCCCTTTCTCTTAATTACTTGCCTATTTATTACAAGTTTCTGGTTTGGGATTACCATGAGGTTCATATATAATAGTTTACGTATACAGCAATCTATTTCGCTTTAGTTTGACTTCTTTCTGAAAGCTCTATTCTTTTACTCCTCTCCTCCCAGATTTTATGTTTCGATATCATATCTAACCTCTTTGTGTGTGTGTGTGTGTATCCACTACTCTCTTATCATTGAAATAGGTAATTCTAGTACTTTTGTCTTTTGACCTTCATAGGTGTTGATCTGCAAACTTTACCGTATTTTTGCCTTTATCAGTGATTTTATTGCCTTTTTGTTTTTGATAATTTTCTTATTCCTATTTGTAGTCTTCTCTTTCCCACTTAAATAAGGCCCTTTAACATTTCTTGTCAAACTGGTTTCTTGGTGATAGACTCCTTTAATTTTCCCTTGTCTAGGAATCTCTTTATGTCTCCTTCCATTCTGAATGTTAACTTTGCCAGGTAGAGTACTCTTGGGTGTTGACTTTTTCCTTTAAGCACTTTAAATATATTTTGCTACTCCCTTCTGTCCTGTAAAGTTTCCACTGAGAAGTTAACTGATAGCTTTATGGGCTTGTTTGTATGTCACCTGTTGCCTTTCTCTTGCAGCTTTTACAATTCTCTCTTTATCTTTAATTTTGGACATTTTAATTGTAATGTGTCTTGGTGTGGGCCTCTTTGGGTTTATCTTGTTTGGTATGCTCTGTGCTTCCTGTACTTGCATGTCTGTTTCCTTCATTTGGTTAGGAAAGTTTTCAGCTATGATACCTTCAAATAGATTCTCTGCCCATTTGTCTCTCTCTTCTCCTTCTAGGATACCTATAATACAAATGTTTCTGTGCTTGATGTTGTCCAAGAGGTCCCTTAGATTGTTCTCCTACTTTTTAATTCCTTTTCTTTTATCTGTCCAGCTTGGGTGATTTCCTCTAGTCTTTCATCCAGCTCACTGATCCATTCTTCTGTATCATCTACTCTGCTATTGAGTGCCTCTATTGAATTTTTCACTTCCAATATTCTATTCTTCATTTCTGATTGGTTCTTATTTATATTTTCCAACTCTTTGTTGATGTTCTCACTGTGTTCATCCATTCTTCTCCCAAGATCAGTGAGCATCCTTATGATTTTTGAACTCTTTGTGAGGTAGATTGTTATTCACTTACTTCTTTCCTGGAGTTTTGCCCTGTTCCCTTTCTTGGAATATTTTCCTTTGCCTCCTCATTTTGCCTCTTTCTATGCACTTATATCTGTGTAGCAGGTGAGTCAGCTATGTCTCCTGATCTTGGAGAAGAGACCTTATGTGGGAGACACCTATTGAGGCCCAGCCATGTGCTACCCTCTTGTCACCACTTCTAGATGTTCCATGAGTAACTCCTGTGTGGGCTACATGTGTCCTTCTGCTGTGGCAGGGCTGCTCATGCTGCAAGTGCCCAGGCAGGCTAGGCTATCCCCCTGGTCAGCTGGTTGTAATGCTCAGCTGCATATTGCTGCTGTGGACCCTTCAGTCAATTTATTTGGTTTGGCTTGCCCCAACAGTTGGCTGCAATGTCGAATAGCACATTTGTGGTGCAGTTTTTCTGTTAAATATGTGGTGCCCCATCATGGTTGGTTGATAGGTTCAGGAGCTTACAATTGCTCTAGGCCTCTGCCCTGCAATGTTATTGTCAGCTGTCTCAGGATTATAGCTGAGTGGCACTGACCCCAGGCATGGGAGTACCCAATTCTTTCAGGCTTTCTAAAGTGGGGCAGATCCCTTATGTGGCTGTTCGAGATGCACAGGTCTACAACCTCTGATAAACCCCATGGCCCATGGATCCACACCCACCATCAACACAGTCCTGGCCTGTCCATACATCCTGAGTCTCTGGAGTGGATCCAGTTGCCCTACTGCAGAGGCCCCCACACACTCCACCAATGCCACACACACTCCACAATCTCCTCATGCCTGCCCAGCCCCACAGAGAAGAACCACTCATTCGCCTGCAGAGGATCTAGGCGCTCAGTCTATGCAGGTCAAAAATTTGGCCTAGGGCTTGCTGTTGAGTGGAGCCAGGCCCTTGGTTGGGCTGCCTGTCCCAGCTCAGATGGATTAAATGAACTCTCTAGTGGGTGAGGCAGACCCTGGGCTAACAGGCCAAGTGAAGAACTCCAATGGCGTCTGCCAGTATCTTTGCCAGCATGCCTGTACTAGGTCACAATATTGGCTGCTGTCAATGTCTCAGTCCTTTGGGAAGTCTCTTTTCACCAAAGAGCCATAGATCTTTCTTTCTGGTGATTTTAGGTTGTTTTCTGAAATGGGTCAGTTTTTGTGTGGACCCTTTAAGAGGTGACTTTTATCTGCTTATGTCTGATAGCTGTTCTAGAGGTATTCCCTGTTGTAGTTAATAGCCAGCAAAGCCAGATATTATGACACTTGTCACAGTTGTGTTGAGTCTGAAGAATGCTTATAGCAGTAATGTTCCTCTACTCAGTTTCCCCACTCCTCCAGGAAAGGCTGTCTACCTTCAGATTGCTCCTGCCTGGCTGTGAAGCTCCATGGACCACAAAGGTGGCTTTTTTTCTCTCCAAACAGGAATTTCTGTCTCTTCTGCCTCTGTCAGGATTGTCCCTTGATGCAGAGGTTCTCTTTAGCCAGTTTGCTGTTCTCTCTCAGTGGTAATTGTTCCAAAAATAGTTGTAACTTGGTTGTGTTAATGGAAGGAGGTGAGTTCAGAGTCTGCTTATGCCACCATCTTAACACCAACCTCTATTTGCTGTTTCTGAGTCAGCAGAAAGTACCAGATTCAAATAATTAGTGGGGATATTAATAATGGGATGGCTATTCATGAGTGGAAGTAGGGGGTACTGGGAAATCTGTGTACCTCTGCTCAATTTTGCTGTGAACCTAAAACTCCTCAAAAAATAAAGTCTATTAAAAATAGATGTCAATAGAGAATATAGAGTTGAATACTAAACAAAAAACACCTACTCAATTAGCTCGAAAGAATAGAGGAAAGAAAGAAAATAATTTATAAAGGGGACAAAGGAAGGAGTAAATTACAATAAGATGAACTTAACTCCAAAAATGTACAATTGCATTAAATGCAAATACTCTGGATATAAAAGACAGAAGTTGTCAGAATAGACATAATAATCTTCAGCAAAAGAAAGTAATGAACTAATGATACTCACCTAAACACCGTGAATCTCAAAAATAGAGAGACCATACACAAATGGGTAAATGCTGTGGTTCAATTTATATGAAAAGTTCTTGAATAGGCAAAAGTGAAATAGAGTGAAACAAATCAAAATAGTGGTTGCATCTGGGGGTACTTACTGAAAGGTGCATGACAGGACTTTCTGAGTTAACGAAAGTATTCTGGATCTCGAATTTGTTAATGGTTACATGAGTATATACATTTATCAAACTCATCAAACCATATATTAAAAGCTATGCATTTCATTGTATGTAAAATTTTTCTCAGAAAAAGAATTCTATTAAAGAAAAACTTAGCAATATCTCTACATCCCAATAAAAATTGCTGGTCAATCTATTGATCATTTCTATAGAAAAAAACAGAACTGCAATTGTCATTAAGAATTTCATTCTCATAAGTGGAAAATGTATGAATATTTTATTGAAAATTAGTACATAATAGTGGCTTTGAATAGTTCCATTGGACTTCACCCAAATGAAAACTTTTGTACTGAAAATTATGTCACCAACAAAGTGAAGAGCCAACCCACAGATTGGAAGAGAATACTTGCTAATCATGTGTCTGAAAGGAACTTGTTTCTAGAATATATAAAGAACTCCTATCACTTAATAATAAAAAGACAATAATCCAATTAAAAGTTGGAAAAACATCTGAATAAAGAGATCTTCACAGAATAAATACAAATGGTCAAAAGCACATGAAAAGGTGGTCAACATCTTCAGTCATTAGGAAATGTAAACCTAAGCCATACTGAGATACCATTTCATATCCACTATACTGTCAGAATCAAAAGACAGACAACAATAAGTGTTGGTGAGGATGTGGAGTAATTGGAGTTCTTGTACAATGCTGGTGGTAATATAAAATGCTGCAATCACTTCAGAAAACAGTTTGGCATTTCCTTAAAAGATTAAAGATATAATTACCAATAACCCAGCAATTTCACTCTTAGGTGTCTATCCAAGAGAAATGAAAATACATATTCCACAAAAACTTATACATCAATGTTCATAGAAGCATTATTCATAGTAGCCAAAATGGTGAAACAACTCACATGTCAATTAACTGCTGAATGCATAAATGATATACATAAAGTGAAATATTATTAATTGATAAAAATGAAATAAATACTGATACTTGCCACAACATGGATGAAAATCTAAGAACATGATGCTCAGTGAAAGAAGCAGGTTATAAAAGACAACATACTGTATGAATCCTTTCATATGAAATGTCCAGAAAAGCCATAGTGAAAATCCATAGTGAAAGAAAGCAGATTACTGCTTGACTAGGGTTGCTGGTGATGGTGGTAGATAATGAAGAGTGACCGCTAGTCGCTATGGGATTTCTTTCTTGAGTGACAAAGATGTTGTAAAGTTAGATAGTGTTGGTGGTTGCACAGACATACATACTAAAAACCATTAAGTTATACACTTTAAATGAACAAACTGTATAGGATGTGAATTATATCTCAACAAAGCTGTTAAAAGTAGATAAACACTAAACCTAGAGATCATTAACTATCATTAAAAATTTATTTTCCAGGAATTTACATTGTGTAAATATGTTATTAAAAAGTTAGTATATAACAGTGACTTTGAATCCCTAATTATCATGATTAAAATTTCAATTGATCAATATTGTATTTGATAATTTAATGTATATAATTCATAAAGAATGACTGCTTGTAAATTTTATTATTGGAATATTATTTCTCATGTAGCAAGAGAAAAGCCCACCTGTTTTTAATCTGTAAAATGGTACCGTATGAACTTCACCTTTGACATCTTCTTCAGCAGCCAAGTTCAGAGCACAATGCTGCCCATCAAGGGCAAACGTCCTACATGTTACTAGAGTTCCAGGTGCCCAAGGTGCCTCAGGGTGAGAAAACATGAGAACTTGGACCTTCAAATTCTCTTAACCTTTGGACTGGCAGAGTGATTCCCTTATCCATGCTCCAAAATAATAGCATACCTTTGAGTGGATAATACACAGTAACTTCACCTGAAACAAGATCCTCAAAAGATTCATATTTTTGTTTCTCAATATCAAAGGCCACAACCCTTATTACCTAGACCAATAAATAGACTCAAATATCAATGTGACACAAGTAAAGCTCTGAATGTGAAAGGAAATAGCCTGTACCCCCAATGTATTTGCAGCACAATCTAAAATTGTGGGAGCTAGGAGAACAGTTTTGAGGAATGGATCTTGAAAGTGTCAGATTTGAGTGGCAGGAGGAATCTAATTCTGGATAAAGATATTCTGGATATTGAATAAGGACTTGGTATTCAATATTTTGGCAATCTCCATGGGCAGCCATCTCCTTGGAGCTTGGATAGAATTATGGATTATAACAAATTACATGAAGGTGCATGAGCTTCCTGGGAGAGAGGAGAGGCTGACAAGGGATCAGTTTGCCAGAGGAACTGTGTTGTTGAGGATAGGAGAATACCCAGACCTCTTGAGAATTATTCGATATAATATCTGACCTTGCACTGATAGAAGAAACTTAAAATACTATCATAATCCTCCAGTTAGACTGGAGGCTTATGAAGGCCACATGATAAATTGAGTTTTGCTACAAGACTGCCTCAGAGTAGGTTTGATGTGTCAATGAATATATGCTGTGATTATTTCCCCATTCCACAAATATTTAATTGTAATATATGTATACATAACACCTGGAAGAAACCTCTTGTTGATTCTTCTATAATAAGAGCTCCTATGTCAAAGACAAAATAGGAAATCAGAAATGAAACCATATTTTGCAAGGAATTTCAAAGATAAAAGTAACCACAAAAGATTTGAAGGATTGAAGTTTTGCATAATATCACCATTTAATTAATTTGTCTCACCCATGTAAAAAGTAGATGGATTATAGCATATGACTTATATGACTTTGGACTGTTATAATATCATTTAGGTAGTATTCCCAGTGGAAGATTCAGTGAATGATGTATTAACCTTATTGGAGTATCAGATCCTCTAGTACTTGGTTTGTAGCTCTTCGCCAACACAATGAGAGTAGAAGAAAATAAATTCACCTTATGAGGCAAGGACAATAGAACCTTGCCTGAGGGCCATATTATCTCTTGTCATTTTTTTCATATCAGAATCCCAGCAAATTTAATCTTCTGAACACTGTGCAAAACATCCAATTGTCCACTATATTGATGACACCATTATGCTAAATGGACTAGTGAGTAAGAATTAGCAAGTATCCTATATAACCCTGTGTATACACTCATCACAACTCTTGCAATTCTTACCATTAAAAAGCAGAATATATCTCTACTTACTTTTATCTGAGCTAACCTTGTGACACGTCACGTGTAACCTTTCAACCACATGAGTAGAATGTGGTAAAAAGTGATGTTGTACGATTCCTGAAGCTTGTCTTGAGAAACCTTGAAGATTTAGTTTTCATGAAACAATAACTTCCTTGAAACAATTATGGTGTGCTGGAGCCCAATCTACACTACTGGAGAATGAAAGAGAACTGAAGTATCTGAATCAATTGCCAGATATATGAATGAAGGTATAGTGGACCTTCTACCCCATTCAAAGCATCAGTGTTTCCAGGTAAAATCAGTAGAAAAAACACCCAGTTCGATCCAACCCAAATTGCAGAATAATAATCACATAAGTGTTTTTATTTTGAGCCTTTAAGTTTTGGTTTTGTGATTTAAAACAACTAACTTTTGGATTAAATTGTGTGGTTTTAAACCACTAATTTTTGGCTCAGTACTGTTATCCAGTACATAACAATAGGTAACTTACACACCTCCAAGTTCATACAGGCAGAAAGCAGAAGATAACCATTGTGAAGTTTCAGGGGATTGTCACATGGTTAGAGTACTTAGGAGTCCTGTGGTCTGGAGGATGCAGAGGTTCCCTCAATGTAAAAGTAGTGTTTTCTATTCATGTCTTCTACCATTAAGAAAGAGGCGTAGTACTTCATGGGCCTTTAAATTTCAGAGATAATATATACTGTAAATGGCGGTGCTATTCCAAATCATTTATTTGATAACTAGGGAGACTGCTGATTTTCAGTAGCTTCTGCTGACAAAGGCAAAGCAAAAAAGAATCAAATCCCTTTTGGGTGAAGTTAAATTTACCTGAGATTTTAAGCAACTGAGACGTAACAGCTAACTGTAAAGGAGATCAAGTCCCAGTGTTTGGAGTAGCAAGTTGATGCATATCAGATATAGCCCTATGAACAGCCACGGCAGTAGAGAACATAGTTTGATTTTTTTACCCCACTTCATGTCTTATGAGGAAACTAGAAGTGGCTAGCTTCTTGAAGAAGTCGATTTATGCCTCTGATCTCCTCTCCTTTAGTGGAAGAAGGAATTTCCCTCTCCAAAAAGACCCTAATATCATTATAAATTACAAGCAGATATAAGTGGCAAAAGAGTGAACTCTACTGAGCTTCA
Source organism: Equus quagga (assembly GCF_021613505.1). Lineage (NCBI taxonomy): Eukaryota > Metazoa > Chordata > Mammalia > Perissodactyla > Equidae > Equus > Equus quagga. Next base: position 16,756 of record NW_025799147.1, read on the forward strand.
TTTGTATGAAGAATCAGCCAGATTCCTATACTTGCCTTGCTTGTAGCCAGAGACACTCTATCAATGGTCCACACTTTACCATGATATTAAGAGATCATAGATGAAACTATTCTCCATCTTAAGTTCACTTATGGGTTTGACTTGACAGGACCTTGGCTTCACCCATGTGGGCATTTCTGGAATCCTTCCTCAGAGATTCCGTGTTTCCGTGTTGTTCCTGAGGTGATAGATACTATGTTTCATGATTGGAGCCTAAGTATGCCTAATGGCTTTCCCATCAAGCTTACATCTTGCTATGAATGCCCCAGATGCTAATTTGGACTATTCCTTCTATTACAACTGCAGGAAGTGTCCAGGACATGGCCAGAAACTGTGGGGAAAGTGGCTCACTGTGTGGAGAACCTTGGCCAAAGGGAAAGGGGACATAATGGATACACTGTTTACAGATGGTTTGAAAAACGAACATATAGCCTCTCTTAAAAGGTCCAGTGGATCAAGAAATCAGCTGTGCTTACTACTAAGTGGTGGCAGCTCATAAGTTCCCTCTAAGAATACGAACAACTAAGAGTATTATGAATTTTGGGACATTGTAAGAAAAAGGAAGAAGGAAGTGAGATGAGGATTGAAAGGTGAAAGAAAGAAAAGCAGGAATGAAGGGAAAGAAAAGAGTAGGAATAGAAAAAAATAAAAAAGAATATTAGTAGTCAAGAGTCAGCCTTAATGGTTTACAATCAACAAGTAAAAGGAGGAAAGCCTGCACTA
>NW_025799148.1:0-17908 GCF_021613505.1 Equus quagga
TAGTGCAGGCTTTCCTCCTTTTACTTGTTGATTGTAAACCATTAAGGTTGACTCTTGACTACTAATATTCTTTTTTATTTTTTTCTATTCCTACTCTTTTCTTTCCCTTCATTCCTGCTTTTCTTTCTTTCACCTTTCAATCCTCATCTCACCTCCTTCTTCCTTTTTCTTACAATGTCCCCAAATTCATAATACTCTTAGTTGTTCGTATTCTTAGAGGGAACTTATGAGCTGCCACCACTTAGTAGTAAGCACAGCTGATTTCTTGATCCACTGGACCTTTTAAGAGAGGCTATATGTTCATTTTTCAAACCATCTGTAAACAGTGTATCCATTATGTCCCCTTTCCCTTTGGCCAAGGTTCTCCCCACAGTGAGCCACTTTCCCCACAGTTTCTGGCCATGTCCTGGACACTTCCTGCAGTTGTAATAGAAGGAATAGTCCAAATTAGCATCTGGGGCATTCATAGCAAGATGTAAGCTTGATGGGAAAGCCATTAGGCATACTTAGGCTCCAATCATGAAACATAGTATCTATCACCTCAGGAACAACACGGAAACACGGAATCTCTGAGGAAGGATTCCAGAAATGCCCACATGGGTGAAGCCAAGGTCCTGTCAAGTCAAACCCATAAGTGAACTTAAGATGGAGAATAGTTTCATCTATGATCTCTTAATATCATGGTAAAGTGTGGACCATTGATAGAGTGTCTCTGGCTACAAGCAAGGCAAGTGTAGGAATCTGGGTGATTCTTCATACAAATGAAGCTCAGTAGAGTTCACTCTTTTGCCACTTATATCTGCTTGTATTTTATAATGATATTAGGGTCTTTTTGGAGAGGGAAATTCCTTCTTCCACTAAAGGAGAGGAGATCAGAGGCATAAATCGACTTCTTCAAGAAGCTAGCCACTTCTAGTTTCCTCATAAGACATGAAGTGGGGTAAAAAAATCAAACTATGTTCTCTACTGCTGTGGCTGTTCATAGGGCTATATCTGATATGCATCAACTTGCTACTCCAAACACTGGGACTTGATCTCCTTTACAGTTAGCTGTTACGTCTCAGTTGCTTAAAATCTCAGGTAAATTTAACTTCACCCAAAAGGGATTTGATTCTTTTTTGCTTTGCCTTTGTCAGCAGAAGCTACTGAAAATCAGCAGTCTCCCTAGTCATCAAATAAATGATTTGGAATAGCACCGCCATTTACAGTATATATTATCTCTGAAATTTAAAGGCCCATGAAGTACTACGCCTCTTTCTTAATGGTAGAAGACATGAATAGAAAACACTACTTTTACATTGAGGGAACCTCTGCATCCTCCAGACCACAGGACTCCTAAGAACTCTAACCATGTGACAATCCCCTGAAACTTCACAATGGTTATCTTCTGCTTTCTGCCTGTATGAACTTGGAGGTGTGTAAGTTACCTATTGTTATGTACTGGATAACAGTACTGAGCCAAAAATTAGTGGTTTAAAACCACACAATTTAATCCAAAAGTTAGTTGTTTTAAATCACAAAACCAAAACTTAAAGGCTCAAAATAAAAACACTTATGTGATTATTATTCTGCAATTTGGGTTGGATCGAACTGGGTGTTTTTTCTACTGATTTTACCTGGAAACACTGATGGTTTGAATGGGGTAGAAGGTCCACTATACCTTCATTCATATATCTGGCAATTGATTCAGATACTTCAGTTCTCTCTCATTCTCCAGTAGTGTAGATTGGGCTCCAGCACACCATAATTGTTTCAAGGAAGTTATTGTTTCATGAAAACTAAATCTTCAAGGCTTCTCAAGCCAAGCTTCAGGAATCGTACAACATCACTTTTTACCACATTCTACTCATGTGGTTGAAAGGTTACACGTGACATGTGTCACAAGGTTAGCTCAGATAAAAGTAAGTAGAGATATATTCTGCTTTTTAATGGTAGGAATTGCAAGAGTTGTGGCCAATGTATACACTGGGTTATATAGGATACTTGCTCATTCTTGCTCACTAGTCCATTTAGCATAATGGTGTCATCTATATAGTGGACAATTGGATGTTTTGCACAGTGTTCAGAAGATTAAATTTGCTGGGATTCTGATATGAAAAAAATGACAAGAGATAATATGGCCCTCAGGCAAGGTTCTATTGTCCTTGCCTCATAAGGTGAATTTATTTTCTTCTACTCTCTCATTGTGTTGGCGAAGAGCTACAAACCAAGTACTAGAGGATCTGATACTCCAATAAGGTTAATACATCATTCACTGAACCTTCCACTGGGAATACTACCTAAATGATATTATAACAGTCCAAAGTCATATAAGTCATATGCTATAATCCATCTACTTTTTACATGGGTGAGACAAATTAATTAAATGGTGATATTATGCAAAACTTCAATCCTTCCAATCTTTTGTTGTTACTCTTATCTTTGAAATTCCTTGCAAAATATGGCTTCATTTCTGATTTCCTATTTTGTCTTTGACATAGGAGCTCTTATTACAGAAGAATCAACAAGAGGTTTCTTCCAGGTGTTATGTATACATATATTACAATTAAATATTTGAGGAATGGGGAAATAATCACAGCATATATTCATTGACACATCAAACCTACTCTGAGGCAGTCTTGTACCAAAACTCAATTTATCATGTGGCCTGCATAAGCCTCCAGTCTAACTGGAGGATTATGATAGTATTTTAAGTTTCTTCTATCAGTGCAAGGTCAGATATTATATCGAATAATTCTCAAGAGGTCTGGGTATTCTCCTATCCTCAACAACACAGTTCCTCTGGCAAACTGATCCCTTGTCAGCCTCTCCTCTCTCCCAGGAAGCTCATGCACCTTCATGTAATTTGTTATAATCCATAATCCTATCCAAGCTCCAAGGAGATGGCTGCCCATGGAGATTGCCAAAATATTGAATACCAAGTCCTTATTCAATATCCAGAATATCTTTATCCGGAATTAGATTCCTTGTGCCACTCAAATCTGACACTTTCAAGATCCATTCCTCAAAACTGTTCTCCTAGCTCCCACAATTTTAGATTTGTGAAGTCCTGCAAATACATTGGGGGTACAGGCTGTTTCCTTTCACATTCAGAGCTTTACTTATGTCACATTGATATTTGAGTCCATTTATTGGTCTAGGTAATAAGGGTTGTGGCCTTTGATATTGAGAAGCAAAAATATGAATCTTGTGAGGATCTTGTTTCAGGTGAAGTTACTGTGTATTCTCCACTCAAAGGTATGCTATTATTTTGGAGCATGGATAAGGGAATCACTCTGCCAGCCCAAAGGTTAAGAGAATTTGAAGGTCCAAGTTCTCATGTTTTCTCACCCTGAGGCACCTTGGTCACCTGGAACTCTAGTAACATGTAGGACGTTTGCCCTTGATGGGCAGCATTGTGCTCTGAACTTGGCTGCTGAAGAAGATGTCAAAGGTGAAGTTCATACGGTACCATTTTACAGATTAAAAACAGGTGGGCTTTTCTCTTGCTACATGAGAAATAATATTCCAATAATAAAATTTACAAGCAGTCATTCTTTATGAATTATATACATTAAATTATCAAATACAATATTGATCAATTGAAATTTTAATCATGATAATTAGGGATTCAAAGTCACTGTTATATACTAACTTTTTAATAACATATTTACACAATGTAAATTCCTGGAAAATAAATTTTTAATGATAGTTAATGATCTCTAGGTTTAGTGTTTATCTACTTTTAACAGCTTTGTTGAGATATAATTCACATCCTATACAGTTTGTTCATTTAAAGTGTATAACTTAATGGTTTTTAGTATGTATGTCTGTGCAACCACCAACACTATCTAACTTTACAACATCTTTGTCACTCAAGAAAGAAATCCCATAGCGACTAGCGGTCACTCTTCATTATCTACCACCATCACCAGCAACCCTAGTCAAGCAGTAATCTGCTTTCTTTCACTATGGATTTTCACTATGGCTTTTCTGGACATTTCATATGAAAGGATTCATACAGTATGTTGTCTTTTATAACCTGCTTCTTTCACTGAGCATCATGTTCTTAGATTTTCATCCATGTTGTGGCAAGTATCAGTATTTATTTCATTTTTATCAATTAATAATATTTCACTTTATGTATATCATTTATGCATTCAGCAGTTAATTGACATGTGAGTTGTTTCACCATTTTGGCTACTATGAATAATGCTTCTATGAACATTGATGTATAAGTTTTTGTGGAATATGTATTTTCATTTCTCTTGGATAGACACCTAAGAGTGAAATTGCTGGGTTATTGGTAATTATATCTTTAATCTTTTAAGGAAATGCCAAACTGTTTTCTGAAGTGATTGCAGCATTTTATATTACCACCAGCATTGTACAAGAACTCCAATTACTCCACATCCTCACCAACACTTATTGTTGTCTGTCTTTTGATTCTGACAGTATAGTGGATATGAAATGGTATCTCAGTATGGCTTAGGTTTACATTTCCTAATGACTGAAGATGTTGATCACCTTTCATGTGCTTTTGACCATTTGTATTTATTCTGTGAAAATCTCTTTATTCAGATGTTTTTCCAACTTTTAATTGGATTATTGTCTTTTTATTATTAAGTGATAGGAGTTCTTTATATATTCTAGAAACAAGTTCCTTTCAGACACATGATTAGCAAGTATTCTCTTCCAATCTGTGGGTTGGCTCTTCACTTTGTTGGTGACATAATTTTCAGTCCAAAAGTTTTCATTTTGGTGAAGTCCAATGGAACTATTCAAAGTCACTATTATGTACTAATTTTCAATAAAATATTCATACGTTTTCCACTTATGAGAATGAAATTCTTAATGACAATTGCAGTTCTGTTTTTTTCTATAGAAATGATCAATAGATTGACCAGCAATTTTTATTGGGATATAGAGATATTGATAAGTTTTTCTTTAATAGAATTCTTTTTCTGAGAAAAATTTTACATACAATGAAATTCATAGCTTTTAATATATGGTTTGTTGAGTTTGATAAATGTATATACTCATGTAACCATTAACAAATTCGAGATCCAGAATACTTTCATTAACTCAGAAAGTCCTGTCATGCCCCTTTCAGTAAGTACCCCCAGATGCAACCACTATTTTGATTTGTTTCACTGTATTTCACTTTTGCCTATTCAAGAACTTTTCATATAAATTGAACCACAGCATTTACCCATTTGTGTATGGTCTCTCTATTTTTGAGATTCATGGTGTTTAGGTGAGTATCATTAGTTCATTATTTTCTTTTGCTGAAGATTATTATGTCTATTCTGACAACTTCTGTCTTTTATATCCAGAGTATTCGCATTTAATGCAATTGTACATTTTTGGAGTTAAGTTCATCTTATTGTAATTTACTCCTTCCTTTGTCCCCTTTATAAATTATTTTCTTTCTCTCCTCTATTCTTTTGAGCTAATTGAGTAGGTGGTTTTTGTTTAGCAATCAACTCTATATTCTCTATTGACATCTATTTTTAATAGACTTTATTTTTTGAGGAGTTTTAGGTTCACAGCAAAATTGAGCAGAGGTACACAGTACCCCCTACTTCCACTCATGAATAGCCTTCCCATTATTAATCTCACCACTAATTATTTGAATCTGGTACTTTCTGCTGACTCAGAAAGAGCAAAGAGAGGTTGGTGTTAAGATGGTGGCATAGGCAGACTCTGAACTCACCTCCTTCCATTAACACAACCAAGTTACAACTATTTTTGGAACAATTACCACTGAGAGAGAACAGCAAACTGGCTAAAGAGAACCTCTGCATCAAGGGACAATCCTGACAGAGGCAGAAGAGACAGAAATTCCTGTTTGGAGAGAAAAAAAGCCACCTTTGTGGTCCATGGAGCTTCACAGCCAGGCAGGAGCAATCTGAAGGTAGACAGCCTTTCCTGGAGGAGTGGGGAAACTGAGTAGAGGAACATTACTGCTATAAGCATTCTTCAGACTCAACACAACTGTGACAAGTGTCATAATATCTGGCTTTGCTGGCTATTAACTACAACAGGGAATACCTCTAGAACAGCTATCAGACATAAGCAGATAAAAGTCACCTCTTAAAGGGTCCACACAAAAACTGACCCATTTCAGAAAACAACCTAAAATCACCAGAAAGAAAGATCTATGGCTCTTTGGTGAAAAGAGACTTCCCAAAGGACTGAGACATTGACAGCAGCCAATATTGTGACCTAGTACAGGCATGCTGGCAAAGATACTGGCAGACGCCATTGGAGATCTTCACTTGGCCTGTTAGCCCAGGGTCTGCCTCACCCACTAGAGAGTTCATTTAATCCATCTGAGCTGGGACAGGCAGCCCAACCAAGGGCCTGGCTCCACTCAACAGCAAGCCCTAGGCCAAATTTTTGACCTGCATAGACTGAGCGCCTAGATCCTCTGCAGGCGAATGAGTGGTTCTTCTCTGTGGGGCTGGGCAGGCATGAGGAGATTGTGGAGTGTGTGGGGCATTGGTGGAGTGTGTGGGGGCCTCTGCAGTGGGGCAACTGGGTCTGCTCCAGAGACTCAGGATGTATGGACAGGCCAGGACTGTGTTGATGGTGGGTTTGGATCCATGGGCCATGGGGTTTATCAGAGGCTGTAGACCTGTGCATCTCAAACAGCCACATAAGGGATCTGCCCCCACTTTAGAAAGCCTGAAAGAATTGGGTACTCCCATGTCTAGGGTCAGTGCCACTCAGCTGTAATCCTGAGACAGCTGACAATAACATTGCAGGCCAGAGGCCTAGAGCAATTGTAAGCTCCTGAACCTATCAACCAACCATGATGGGGCACCACACATTTAACGGAAAAACTGCACCACAAATGTGCTATTCGACATTGCAGCCAACTGTTGGGGCAAACCAAACCAAATAAATTGACTGAAGGGTCCATAGCAGCAATAGGCAGCTGAGCATTACAACCAGCTGACCAGGGGATAGCCTAGCCTGCCTGGGCACTTGCAGCAGGAGTAACCCAGCCACAGCAGAAGGACACATGTAGCCCACACAGGAGTTACTCATGGAACATCTAGAAGTGGTGACAAGAGGGTAGCACATGGCTGGGCCTCAATAGGTGTCTCCCATATAAGGTCTATTCTCCAAGATTAGGAGACATAGCTGACTCACCTGCTACACATATATAAGTGCATAGAAAGAGGTAAAATGAGGAGGCAAAGGAAAATATTCCAAGCAAGGGAACAGGGCAAAACTCCAGGAAAGAAGTAAGTGAATATCAATCTACCTCACAAAGAGTTCAAAAATCATAAGGATGCTCACTGATCTTGGGAGAAGAATGGATGAACACAGTGAGAACATCAACAAAGAATTGGAAAATATAAATAAGAACCAATCAGAAATGAAGAATAGAATATTGGAAATGAAAAATTCAATAGAGGCACTCAATAGCAGAGTAGATGATACAGAAGAATGGATCAGTGAGCTGGATGAAAGACTAGAGGAAATCACCCAAGCTGGACAGATAAAAGAAAAGGAATTAAAAAGTATGAGAACAATCTAAGGGACCTCTTGGACAACATCAAGCACAGAAACATTTGTATTATAGGTGTCCTAGAAGGAGAAGAGAGAGACAAATAGGCAGAAAATCTATTTGAAGATATCATGGCTGAAAACTTTCCTAACCAAATGAAGGAAACAGACATGCAAGTACAGGAAGCACAGAGCGTACCAAACAAGATAAACCCAAAGAGGCCCACACCAAGACACATTACAATTAAAATGTCCAAAATTAAAGATAAAGAGAGAATCGTAAAAGCTGCAAGAGAAAGGCAACAGGTGACATACAAAAAAGCCCATAAAGCTATCAGTTAACTTCTCAGCGGAAACTTTACAGGAAAGAAGGGAGTAGCAAAATATATTTAAAGTGCTTAAAGGAAAAAGTCAACAGCCAAGAGTACTCTACCTGGCAAAGTTAACATTCAGAATGGAAGGAGACATAAAGAGATTCCTAGACAAGGGAAAATTAAAGGAGTCTATCACCAAGAAACCAGTTTGACAAGAAATGTTAAAGGGCCTTATTTAAGTGGGAAAGAGAAGACTACAAATAGGAATAAGAAAATTATCAAAAACAAAAAGGCAATAAAATCACTGATAAAGGCAAAAATACGGTAAAGTTTGCAGATCAACACCTATGAAGGTCAAAAGACAAAAGTACTAGAATTACCTATTTCAATGATAAGAGAGTAGTGGATACACACACACACACACAAAGAGGTTAGATATGATATCGAAACATAAAATCTGGGAGGAGAGGAGTAAAAGAATAGAGCTTTCAGAAAGAAGTCAAACTAAAGCGAAATAGATTGCTGTATACGTAAACTATTATATATGAACCTCATGGTAATCCCAAACCAGAAACTTGTAATAAATAGGCAAGTAATTAAGAGAAAGGGACTCAAACATAATACTAAAGAAAGCCGTCAAACCACAAGGGAAGAGAGCAAGGGAAGAAGAAAGAAACAAAGAAGTACTAGTGAAACACATAGAAAAAAGCCACAAAATGTCAATAAGTACATATTTATCAATAACTACCTTAAATATTGATGGACTTAATGTTCCAATCAGAAGGCATAGGATGGTCAGTTGGATAAAAATCAAGATGCATATTTATGCCTCATGCAAGAGACACATCTCAGACCTAAAGACACTCACAAACTGAAACTGAAGGGATGGGAAAAGATACTGCATGCAAATGGCAAAGAAAAGAAAGCAGAGGTAGCAATACATATATCAGAAAAAATAGATTTTAAAACAAAAACTGTAACAAGAGACAGAGAAGGGCACTACATAATGATAAAGGGAACAATCCAACAAGAAGACATAACACTTGTAAATATCTATGCACCCAACATAGGAGCACCTAAATATATAAAGCAATTATTAACAGATATAAAAGGAGAAATAGTAACACAATAATAGCAGAAGACTTTAACGCTCCATTTACACCAATGGATAGATCATCCAAACAAGATCAATAAGGAAACATTGGTCTTAAAAGACACGTTAGACCAGATGGACTTAGTAGATATATATAAACATTCCATCCCCAAACCAAAGAATGCATGTTCTTTTCAAATGCACATGGAACGTTCTCCAAGACTGATCACTTATTAGACCCCAAAACAAGTCTCAATAAATTTAAGAAGATTGAAATAATACCAAGCATCTTTTCTGACCACTAAGCTAAGAAACTAGAAATCAACTACAGGAAGAAAATCAGAAAAGCCTCAAATATGTGGATATTAAACAAAATGCTACTGAACAATGATCAGGTCAATGAAGAAATCAAAGGAGAAACCAAGAAATACCTGGAGACAAATGAAAATGAAAATACGACCTGCCAAAGTCTGTGGGATACAGCAGAAGCAGTTCTCAAGAGCGAAGTTTATAGTAATACAGGCTTGCCTCAACAAAGAAGAAAGATCCCAAATAAACAATCTAACAGTGCACCTAAAGGAAGTGGAAAAAGAACAACAATGCCCAAAATCAGTAGAAGGAAGGAAATTTTAAAAATCAGAGCAAAATAAATGAAACAGACTAAAAAAAACAGAAAAAAATCAATGAAATCAAGAGCTGATTCTTTGAAAAGACAGACAAAATTGAAATACCTTTATCTAGGCTCACCAATAAAAAAAGAGAGAATACTTTACAAATAATATTAGATATGAAAGAGGAGAAATTACAATGAGCACCTCAGAAATACAAAAAATTATAAGAGAATACTATGAAAAGCTATATGTCAACAAATTGGATAATCTAGAAGAAATAGATAAATTCTCAGAGTCATACAACCTTCAAAAACTGAATAAAAAAGAAATAGAGAATTTGAATAGACAAATCACCAGTAAGGAGATAGAAATAGTAATCCAAAACCTCCCAAAAAATACACATCCAGGACCAGATGGCTTCCCTGGCAAATTCTGCCAAACATTCAGAGAATACTTAATACCTCTCCTTTGCAAACTCATCCAATAGGTTAAAGAGGAAAGGAAGCTTCCTAACTCTTTCTAAGAAGTCAACATAAGCCTTATACCAGAACCAGGCAAGGACAACACAAAAAAATGAAAATTACAGGCCAATATCACTGATGAACATCAATGCAAAAATACTCAACAAAATACTAGCAAATCAAATACAAGAATACATTAAAAAGGTCATACAATGTGATCAGGTCGGATTTATTTCAGGGATGCTGGGATGGTTTAACATCCACAAACCAATCAACATGATACACCATGTTAACAAAATGAAGAATAAAAATCACATGATCATCTCAACAGATGCAGAGAAAGCATTTGACAAGATTTAGCATCCATTTATCATAAAAACTCTGAATAAAATTGGCATAGAAGGTAAGTACTTCAACATAATAAAGGCCATATACCACAAACCCACAGCTAATATCATTCTCAATGGAGAAAACCTGAAATTTATCCCTCTAAGAAGAGGAACCAGCCAAGGATGCGCAATTTCACTACTCTTGTTTAACATAACACTGGAAGTCTTAGTCAGAGCAATCAGGCAAGAAAAAGAAATAAAAGGGATCAAATTGGAAAGGAAGAAGTGAAACTGTCACTATTTGCAGATGATATGATTTTATATACAGAAAACCCTAAAGAATCCACTAAAAAACTTTTAGAAATAATAAATGAGTATGGTCAAGTAGCAGGATACAAACATCAATATACAAAAATCAGTTGTGTTTCTATTCATTAACAAAGAAGTAGCAGAAAGAGAAATTAAGAATGCAATCCCACTTACAATTGCAACAAAAAGAATAAAATACCTAGGAATAAACTTAAGCAAAGAGCTGAAAAATCTGTACACTGACGACTATAAACATTGTTGAAGAAAATTGAAGACAACAAAAAGAAATGTAAAGACATTCAATGCTTTTGGATTGGAAGTATTAACACAGTTAAAATGTCCATACTTCCTAAAGCAATTTCCAGATTCAATGAAATCTTTATCAAAGTTCCAAAAACATTTTTCACAGAAATAGAACAAAGAATCCCAAAATTTATATGGAACAGCAAAAGACCACAAATAACCAGAGGAGTCCTGAGAAAAAAGAACACAGCTGGGGCCATCACAATCCCTCATTTTATAATAATCCCTCAAATATAATACACACCTATGGTAATCAAAACAGCATAGTACTGACACAAAAACAGACACAAATCAATGGGACAGAATTAAAAGCCTATAAATAAAATCATACATCTGTGGACAGTTAATCTTCAACAAAGGAGCCAAGAACTTCCAATAGAGAAAGGAAAGTCTCTTCAATAAATGATAATGGGAAAATTGGACAGCCACATGCAAAGAATGAAAATAGACCTCTATCTTTCACCATACACAAAATTAACTAAAAATAGTTCAAAGACTTGAATGTAAGATCTGAAACCACAAAACTCCTGGAATAAAATATAGGGAGTACACTATTTGACATCGGTCTTAGCAGCATATTTTCAAATACCATGTCTACTCAGGCAAGGGAAACAAAAGAAAAAGTTAACAAATAGGACTACATCAGACTAAAAATCTTTTGCAAAGCAAAGGAGACAACGAAGAAAGCAAAAAGATAACCCCAAACTGGGAGAAAATATTTGCAAATCATTTACCAACATTGGTTGATCCCCAAAATATACAAAGAACTCATACAATTCAACAACAGCAAAAAAAAAATCAAAAAAATTGGCAGAGGATAGGAACAGACATTTTTCCAAAAAGATACACAGATGGCCAACAAAACATGAAAGCATGTTCAAAATCACTAATTATTTGGGAAATGCAAATCAAAACTGTAATTAGATATCACCTTACACTGGTCAGAATGGCTACAGTTAGCAAGACAAAAAACAACAAATGTTGGAGAGGATGTGGAGAAAAGGGAACCCTCATGCACTGCTGATCAGAGTGCAAACTGGTGCTGCCACTTTGGAAAACAGTTTGGAGACTTCTCAAAAAAATAAAAACAGAAATACCATATGATCCAGCTATCCCACGACTTGGTATTTATCCAAGAACTTGAAATCAATGATCCAAAGAGGTTTATTCACTCCTATATTCATTGCAGCATTATTCACAATAGGAAAGATGTAGAAGCAACTCAAGTGCCCTTCTACAGATGAATGGATAAATAAGATGCCTTATGTATATGTATATACTCACACACATACACACAATGGAATACTACTCAGCCATAAAAAAGACAAAATCATACCATTTGAGAAAACATGGATGGACCTTGAGGGTATGATGTTAAGTGAAATAAACCAGAGAGAGAAAGACAAATACTGCATCATTTCAATCATATGTGGAAGATAACAAGTACATGGATAAAGAGAACAGACTAGTGGTTACCAGAGGGGAAGGGAATAGGGGTGGGTGAAAGGGATAAAGGGGCACATATGTATGGTGATGGACAGAAATTAGACTACTGAGGCGAACACAATGAAGTGTATTCAGAAACTGATAAATAATAATGTACACTTGAAATTACACAATGTTATAAACCATTATGATCTCAATAAAATTACTGGAAAAAAATGGTGTAATTCATAAAAATGGAAGTAAGTCACCCGGAAACATGTCTGTTCCCAACCAGAGCCCTAAGTTGCCCCTCCTTGCATTTCTCAGTAGAAATCTTGCAGAACCAAGGAATGTGAGACGATATATTAAGTGCTGAATGCAAAAAATTGCCAACCAAGTCTTTAATACCCAGAAAAAAAAGTTTTTCAAAAATAAATATGATATAAAGATGTTTCCACACAAACAAAAGCTGAGGGAGTTTGTCACCACCAAATCTGCCTTGCCACAAATGCTAAAAGTCTTCTTCATATTGAAAGGGAAGGACTGGAAACAACATTATGAACACACGTGAAAGTATAAAACTTTATATAGTTACATATGAAGAAAAAGAAATAATATTTTACGACTTTCATGGTGGTATGTAAATATTACTTGATTTTAGTGTAAAAATTAAAAAGAAATGTTTTAAGAATAACTATAACTACAAAAGTTGTTTAGTGGAGAAACTTTATAAAAGGTGTAAACTGTGATATCAGTAACAAAGATATTATAAAGTGTGTTGAGAGAAGTTAAAGTGCTGATGTGAGTGATGTTAAAATGTTATCACTGAAATACACTATTATAACAATAAAATGCCTTATGTTAGTCTCATTTTAACCATAGATAAAAATACTTATAGATGATACAAAAGGGAAAAATGAAAGGAATCAGAGAATATCACTGCACAAAAACAACAAAATACAGAGGAAAACTGCAAGAGAAGAATAGAATAACAAAAGAAATATGATACGCAGAAAACAAGCAACAAAATGCCAATAACATGTCATTACCTATCAATAATTACTTTAGAATTATTTGGGTTTAAATCTCTAATCATAAGATATAAAGCAGCTGAATGGATTAAAGGAAAAATAGCAACAGTCAACTATATGCTGTCTATACGAAAACCAACTTCAGATTTAAGGACATGAATAGTCTGAATGTGAAGGTGTTGAAAAATATATCCAATGTGAATAACAAATAAAAGTGAGCAGGTGTGGCTATACTTATATCAGAAAAAATAGTCTTTAAGTCAAAAATGGTCAAAGGAAATAAAGAAGGACATTATATAATGATAAAAGGGTGAATTCATCAAGAGAACATAACAATGATAAAAATATATGCACACAACAGAGCACCAAAATATATAAAGAAAATATTAACATAACTGAAGGGAGAAAGATGGAGCAATACAATAATAGTAGGGCTCTTCAATACTCCCACTTCAATACTAGATCGAACATCCAGGCACAACATCAATAAGGAAGCAGCTGACTTAAACACCACAATAGATTAAATAGACCGAGCAGACATATAGAGAAATTTGCACCAACAGTAATGGAATACATATTAACTATCTGAACCGAAAAGTAGCATGAGAAAGGAAGTAGGAAATATTAGAGCAGAAATAAATGAAACAGTGGAAAGAAAAATAATAGTAAAATCAATGAAAATAAGATTTGTTTTCTTAAACAGAAAAACAAAATCAATAAAGCCTTACCTAGACTAAGAATCAAAAAGGACTCACAAATAAAATCAGAAATGAAGGAGGCGATAGTTCAATGGATGACACAGGAATATAAAAGATCATAAGGGAGTATCATAAACAATAACCCAAAGAAATGGATAAATTCTTAGAAACATCCTACCAAGATTGAATCAATAAGAAACAGAAAGCATGTACAGACCAATAACAAACAAGAAGATTGAATCAAGAACTTTCTTACAAAAACAGGCCCAGGACCAGAAAGCTTCACGGATGAATTCTACCAAACATTCAAATAACCACAAATACCAAAACTTTTTAAACTCTTCCAAAAAGTAGAAGAAGAGAGAATACTTCCAAAGTTTTTTGAGACCAGCATTGCTGATGCTAAAATCAGATAAAGACAACACAAGAACAGAAAACTTTATGCCAATTTCCCCGATGAACATTGATGCAAAAGTCCTCAATAAAACACTATCAAACTAAATTCAATAGCACCTTAAGAGAATCATTCATCACAGCCATCTGAGATTTATACCTGTGATGCAAGGATGGTTAAACATATGAAAATTAGTAAAAGTCTTACACCATATTAACAGAATGAAAGACAAAAATCACATGATTATCTCACTAGATGTAGAAAAAGTGTTTGACAAAATTCCACATCTTTTTGTGATAAAAACTCTTAACAAAATAAGTATAGGAGGAACAGAACTCAATAAAATAAGGTTTCATATAAAAAATCCACAGCTACCATTCTCTATGATGAAAAACTGACAGCTTTTCTTTTACAGTCCAGAACAAGACAAAGATGCCCACTCTCACCACTTCTGCTAAACAGAGTACTGAAAGTCCTAGCCAGAGCACTTAAGCAAGTAAAGAAAATAAAAGGTAACCAAGTTGGAAGAGAAGAGGTAAAATTACCTCTGTTTCCAGATGACATGATTATATACTTAGAAAACCCAAAGACTGTACAAAAAAACCATTAGAACTAATAAATTCAGTAAAGTTGATACAAATTCAATGTATAAAAAGCAATGGCATTACAATAGAAAAACAAGGAAGTACCTGAAATGGAAATTAAGAACAGAATCCATGTTAGAAATAAAAATAATAAATACTTAGGAATTGACCTACATAAAGAGATGGAAGTCTTCTACATTGAAATTATAAAACATTGATGAAAATTTAAAAGGACACACATAAACGGAAAGACATCCTATACTCATGTGTCAGAAGTACTAATACTGTTAAAATGTATTAATACCCAAAGTGATCTACAGATTCAATGTAATCTCTGTAAAATCCCAATGTGTTTCACAGAAATAGATAGAAAACTATTCTAAAATTCATATGGAACCACAAAAGACCCCTAATAGCCAAGCATCTTGGAACAGAATATAGAACCCAGAAATAAACCCATGCATGTATGGTCCACTGATGTTCAACAAGGAAACAAGAACACATAATGTGAAAAGGATAGTCTCTTCAACAAAGGGGGTCGTTAAAACTGCATATCTAGAGGGAAAGATGGAAACTGGACGCCTACCTTACAACATACAAAAAATCAACTCAAAATGGATTAATACTTTAATGTAAGACCTGAAACCATAAAATTCTTGAGAAAATACAGGGAAAAACTTTCTTGATGTTGGCCTTGACAATAATTGTTTTGGATATGACATGAAAAAGAAAAGCAATGAAAATAAAAATATATGTGTGATTACATCAAATTTAGAAGCTTCTGCACAGAAAAAAAAAATCAACAGAGGCTGGCCCAGTGGTGTAGCAGTTAAGTTCATCTGCTCTGCTTTGTCAGCCTCGGGTTCACAGGTTTGCATCCTGGGCACAGACCTATGCACAGCTTATCAAGCCATGCTATGGCAGCCATCCCATGTACAAAGTAGAGAATGATGGGCACAGATGTTAGCTCAGGGTCAATCTGACTGAGGAAAAATAGGAGGATTAGTGGCAGATGTTAGCTCAGGGCTAATCTTCCTCAAAAATAAATAAACAAGCAAACAAACAAATAAATAAAAATCAACATAAAAAGGCAACGTACAGAAAGGAAAAATATTTGCCAACTATACATTGAATATGGGGTTAATACTGAAAATACATAAGGAATATATGTACCTCAACACCCAAAATACAAATTATTCAATTAAAAATGGGCCAAAGTTATAAATAGATGCTTCTCAAAAGAAGAAATTCAAATAGCTAACACATATCTGAAATGGTGCTCAACATCTCAATTAATCAGAGAAATGCAAGTGAAAACTGCAATGATATATCATCTCCAAAATATTGAAAAGGAAGGTGTACTCTAAATTCATTTTATGAAGCCAACATTACCCGGACATCAAAGCCAGATAATGAGATTACAAGAAAGGAAAACTACAGGTCGATAAACTTGATGAATAAAGATGCAAAAAATATCGTAAATTGAATTTAACAGCACATTAAGGATTATACACTATGGTTTAATGGGAATTATCTCTGGGATGCAAGGATGGCCCAAAATACACAAATCAACAAATGTGACATACTACATTAATAGAATGAAAGAGGAAAATCATATCATCATCTCAATAGATACAGAAAAGACATTTGACAAAATACAACATCCTTTCATTGATAAAAACACTCAAAAATTGCATATACATGAAGCATACCACAACATAATAAAGGTCATCTATAAAAAATCCATTACTAACATCATACTCAATGGTGAAAGTTTGAAAGCTTTTCCTCCAAGGTAGGGAACAAGTCAAGTGTATCCACTCTCACCGCTCCTATTCAACATAGTACCAGAAATCCTAGGCAGAGCAATTAGGCATGAAAAAGAAATAAAATGCATCCAAATTGAAAAGGAGAAACTAATGCTATATCTGTTTAGAGATGATATGATCTTATGTGTAGAAAATTCTAAAGACTCAACCAAAATACTTTTAGAATGAATAAACAAACTTACTAAATTTGAAGGATACAAAATCAACATACTTAAATCAGTTGCATTTCTGTACACTAACAATAAAGCACCTGAAAAAGAAATTTAAAAATATCACATTCACAATAGCACAAAAAACAATAAAACACTTAGGTATAAATTTGACCAAAGAGGGGAAAGATCTGGAACATGGAAAACTAAAAGACTTTCATGGGAGAAATTAAAGAAGAAACCAACAAATGGAAAGACATTTCATGTTCACAGATTGAAAGAAGTGATATTGTTAAAATGTCCATGCTACCCAAAGTAACCTATTATTTACTGTAATCTTTATAAAAATTCCAATGGCATTTTTCACAGAAATATAAGAAATAATTCTAAAATAAATATGGAACAACAAAAGACCCTAAATAACCAAATCAATTCTGAGAAAGAAGAACAAAACTGGAGGTATCACACTTCATGATTTCAAACTATACCATACACTATAATCTAAATTGTATGGGACTGGCGTTAAAATAGCCACACATCAATGGACTAGAATTAAGTGCCCAGAAATACAACCAGGAATGTATGGTCAACTAATATTTGACAAAGATAAGAATACTCAATGGAGAATCGATAGTCTCTTTGATAAGTGATGTATGGAAACTGGATAACTACATTCAGAAGAATGAAATTCCACCCATATTTTACATCACTGGCAAAAATTAACCCAAAATGTATTAAAATCTTAAATCTTAAACCTGAAATCATAAAATTCCTAGAAGAAAACATGGGGAAAAACTCCTTGACATTAGTCTTGGAAAAAGTTTTTGGATACATCAAAAGCATAAGCAAAATAGCAAAAATCAACAAGTGGGACTATA
>NW_025799149.1:0-17911 GCF_021613505.1 Equus quagga
TATAGTCCCACTTGTTGATTTTTGCTATTTTGCTTATGCTTTTGATGTATCCAAAAACTTTTTCCAAGACTAATGTCAAGGAGTTTTTCCCCATGTTTTCTTCTAGGAATTTTATGATTTCAGGTTTAAGATTTAAGATTTTAATACATTTTGGGTTAATTTTTGCCAGTGATGTAAAATATGGGTGGAATTTCATTCTTCTGAATGTAGTTATCCAGTTTCCATACATCACTTATCAAAGAGACTATCGATTCTCCATTGAGTATTCTTATCTTTGTCAAATATTAGTTGACCATACATTCCTGGTTGTATTTCTGGGCACTTAATTCTAGTCCATTGATGTGTGGCTATTTTAACGCCAGTCCCATACAATTTAGATTATAGTGTATGGTATAGTTTGAAATCATGAAGTGTGATACCTCCAGTTTTGTTCTTCTTTCTCAGAATTGATTTGGTTATTTAGGGTCTTTTGTTGTTCCATATTTATTTTAGAATTATTTCTTATATTTCTGTGAAAAATGCCATTGGAATTTTTATAAAGATTACAGTAAATAATAGGTTACTTTGGGTAGCATGGACATTTTAACAATATCACTTCTTTCAATCTGTGAACATGAAATGTCTTTCCATTTGTTGGTTTCTTCTTTAATTTCTCCCATGAAAGTCTTTTAGTTTTCCATGTTCCAGATCTTTCCCCTCTTTGGTCAAATTTATACCTAAGTGTTTTATTGTTTTTTGTGCTATTGTGAATGTGATATTTTTAAATTTCTTTTTCAGGTGCTTTATTGTTAGTGTACAGAAATGCAACTGATTTAAGTATGTTGATTTTGTATCCTTCAAATTTAGTAAGTTTGTTTATTCATTCTAAAAGTATTTTGGTTGAGTCTTTAGAATTTTCTACACATAAGATCATATCATCTCTAAACAGATATAGCATTAGTTTCTCCTTTTCAATTTGGATGCATTTTATTTCTTTTTCATGCCTAATTGCTCTGCCTAGGATTTCTGGTACTATGTTGAATAGGAGCGGTGAGAGTGGATACACTTGACTTGTTCCCTACCTTGGAGGAAAAGCTTTCAAACTTTCACCATTGAGTATGATGTTAGTAATGGATTTTTTATAGATGACCTTTATTATGTTGTGGTATGCTTCATGTATATGCAATTTTTGAGTGTTTTTATCAATGAAAGGATGTTGTATTTTGTCAAATGTCTTTTCTGTATCTATTGAGATGATGATATGATTTTCCTCTTTCATTCTATTAATGTAGTATGTCACATTTGTTGATTTGTGTATTTTGGGCCATCCTTGCATCCCAGAGATAATTCCCATTAAACCATAGTGTATAATCCTTAATGTGCTGTTAAATTCAATTTACGATATTTTTTGCATCTTTATTCATCAAGTTTATCGACCTGTAGTTTTCCTTTCTTGTAATCTCATTATCTGGCTTTGATGTCCGGGTAATGTTGGCTTCATAAAATGAATTTAGAGTACACCTTCCTTTTCAATATTTTGGAGATGATATATCATTGCAGTTTTCACTTGCATTTCTCTGATTAATTGAGATGTTGAGCACCATTTCAGATATGTGTTAGCTATTTGAATTTCTTCTTTTGAGAAGCATCTATTTATAACTTTGGCCCATTTTTAATTGAATAATTTGTATTTTGGGTGTTGAGGTACATATATTCCTTATGTATTTTCAGTATTAACCCCATATTCAATGTATAGTTGGCAAATATTTTTCCTTTCTGTACGTTGCCTTTTTATGTTGATTTTTATTTATTTGTTTGTTTGCTTGTTTATTTATTTTTGAGGAAGATTAGCCCTGAGCTAACATCTGCCACTAATCCTCCTATTTTTCCTCAGTCAGATTGACCCTGAGCTAACATCTGTGCCCATCATTCTCTACTTTGTACATGGGATGGCTGCCATAGCATGGCTTGATAAGCTGTGCATAGGTCTGTGCCCAGGATGCAAACCTGTGAACCCGAGGCTGACAAAGCAGAGCAGATGAACTTAACTGCTACACCACTGGGCCAGCCTCTGTTGATTTTTTTTTTCTGTGCAGAAGCTTCTAAATTTGATGTAATCACACATATATTTTTATTTTCATTGCTTTTCTTTTTCATGTCATATCCAAAACAATTATTGTCAAGGCCAACATCAAGAAAGTTTTTCCCTGTATTTTCTCAAGAATTTTATGGTTTCAGGTCTTACATTAAAGTATTAATCCATTTTGAGTTGATTTTTTGTATGTTGTAAGGTAGGCGTCCAGTTTCCATCTTTCCCTCTAGATATGCAGTTTTAACGACCCCCTTTGTTGAAGAGACTATCCTTTTCACATTATGTGTTCTTGTTTCCTTGTTGAACATCAGTGGACCATACATGCATGGGTTTATTTCTGGGTTCTATATTCTGTTCCAAGATGCTTGGCTATTAGGGGTCTTTTGTGGTTCCATATGAATTTTAGAATAGTTTTCTATCTATTTCTGTGAAACACATTGGGATTTTACAGAGATTACATTGAATCTGTAGATCACTTTGGGTATTAATACATTTTAACAGTATTAGTACTTCTGACACATGAGTATAGGATGTCTTTCCGTTTATGTGTGTCCTTTTAAATTTTCATCAATGTTTTATAATTTCAATGTAGAAGACTTCCATCTCTTTATGTAGGTCAATTCCTAAGTATTTATTATTTTTATTTCTAACATGGATTCTGTTCTTAATTTCCATTTCAGGTACTTCCTTGTTTTTCTATTGTAATGCCATTGCTTTTTATACATTGAATTTGTATCAACTTTACTGAATTTATTAGTTCTAATGGTTTTTTTGTACAGTCTTTGGGTTTTCTAAGTATATAATCATGTCATCTGGAAACAGAGGTAATTTTACCTCTTCTCTTCCAACTTGGTTACCTTTTATTTTCTTTACTTGCTTAAGTGCTCTGGCTAGGACTTTCAGTACTCTGTTTAGCAGAAGTGGTGAGAGTGGGCATCTTTGTCTTGTTCTGGACTGTAAAAGAAAAGCTGTCAGTTTTTCATCATAGAGAATGGTAGCTGTGGATTTTTTATATGAAACCTTATTTTATTGAGTTCTGTTCCTCCTATACTTATTTTGTTAAGAGTTTTTATCACAAAAAGATGTGGAATTTTGTCAAACACTTTTTCTACATCTAGTGAGATAATCATGTGATTTTTGTCTTTCATTCTGTTAATATGGTGTAAGACTTTTACTAATTTTCATATGTTTAACCATCCTTGCATCACAGGTATAAATCTCAGATGGCTGTGATGAATGATTCTCTTAAGGTGCTATTGAATTTAGTTTGATAGTGTTTTATTGAGGACTTTTGCATCAATGTTCATCGGGGAAATTGGCATAAAGTTTTCTGTTCTTGTGTTGTCTTTATCTGATTTTAGCATCAGCAATGCTGGTCTCAAAAAACTTTGGAAGTATTCTCTCTTCTTCTACTTTTTGGAAGAGTTTAAAAAGTTTTGGTATTTGTGGTTATTTGAATGTTTGGTAGAATTCATCCGTGAAGCTTTCTGGTCCTGGGCCTGTTTTTGTAAGAAAGTTCTTGATTCAATCTTCTTGTTTGTTATTGGTCTGTACATGCTTTCTGTTTCTTATTGATTCAATCTTGGTAGGATGTTTCTAAGAATTTATCCATTTCTTTGGGTTATTGTTTATGATACTCCCTTATGATCTTTTATATTCCTGTGTCATCCATTGAACTATCGCCTCCTTCATTTCTGATTTTATTTGTGAGTCCTTTTTGATTCTTAGTCTAGGTAAGGCTTTATTGATTTTGTTTTTCTGTTTAAGAAAACAAATCTTATTTTCATTGATTTTACTATTATTTTTCTTTCCACTGTTTCATTTATTTCTGCTCTAATATTTCCTACTTCCTTTCTCATGCTACTTTTCGGTTCAGATAGTTAATATGTATTCCATTACTGTTGGTGCAAATTTCTCTATATGTCTGCTCGGTCTATTTAATCTATTGTGGTGTTTAAGTCAGCTGCTTCCTTATTGATGTTGTGCCTGGATGTTCGATCTAGTATTGAAGTGGGAGTATTGAAGAGCCCTACTATTATTGTATTGCTCCATCTTTCTCCCTTCAGTTATGTTAATATTTTCTTTATATATTTTGGTGCTCTGTTGTGTGCATATATTTTTATCATTGTTATGTTCTCTTGATGAATTCACCCTTTTATCATTATATAATGTCCTTCTTTATTTCCTTTGACCATTTTTGACTTAAAGACTATTTTTTCTGATATAAGTATAGCCACACCTGCTCACTTTTATTTGTTATTCACATTGGATATATTTTTCAACACCTTCACATTCAGACTATTCATGTCCTTAAATCTGAAGTTGGTTTTCGTATAGACAGCATATAGTTGACTGTTGCTATTTTTCCTTTAATCCATTCAGCTGCTTTATATCTTATGATTAGAGATTTAAACCCAAATAATTCTAAAGTAATTATTGATAGGTAATGACATGTTATTGGCATTTTGTTGCTTGTTTTCTGCGTATCATATTTCTTTTGTTATTCTATTCTTCTCTTGCAGTTTTCCTCTGTATTTTGTTGTTTTTGTGCAGTGATATTCTCTGATTCCTTTCATTTTTCCCTTTTGTATCATCTATAAGTATTTTTATCTATGGTTAAAATGAGACTAACATAAGGCATTTTATTGTTATAATAGTGTATTTCAGTGATAACATTTTAACATCACTCACATCAGCACTTTAACTTCTCTCAACACACTTTATAATATCTTTGTTACTGATATCACAGTTTACACCTTTTATAAAGTTTCTCCACTAAACAACTTTTGTAGTTATAGTTATTCTTAAAACATTTCTTTTTAATTTTTACACTAAAATCAAGTAATATTTACATACCACCATGAAAGTCGTAAAATATTATTTCTTTTTCTTCATATGTAACTATATAAAGTTTTATACTTTCACGTGTGTTCATAATGTTGTTTCCAGTCCTTCCCTTTCAATATGAAGAAGACTTTTAGCATTTGTGGCAAGGCAGATTTGGTGGTGACAAACTCCCTCAGCTTTTGTTTGTGTGGAAACATCTTTATATCATATTTATTTTTGAAAAACTTTTTTTTCTGGGTATTAAAGACTTGGTTGGCAATTTTTTGCATTCAGCACTTAATATATCGTCTCACATTCCTTGGTTCTGCAAGATTTCTACTGAGAAATGCAAGGAGGGGCAACTTAGGGCTCTGGTTGGGAACAGACATGTTTCCGGGTGACTTACTTCCATTTTTATGAATTACACCATTTTTTTCCAGTAATTTTATTGAGATCATAATGGTTTATAACATTGTGTAATTTCAAGTGTACATTATTATTTATCAGTTTCTGAATACACTTCATTGTGTTCGCCTCAGTAGTCTAATTTCTGTCCATCACCATACATATGTGCCCCTTTATCCCTTTCACCCACCCCTATTCCCTTCCCCTCTGGTAACCACTAGTCTGTTCTCTTTATCCATGTACTTGTTATCTTCCACATATGATTGAAATGATGCAGTATTTGTCTTTCTCTCTCTGGTTTATTTCACTTAACATCATACCCTCAAGGTCCATCCATGTTTTCTCAAATGGTATGATTTTGTCTTTTTTATGGCTGAGTAGTATTCCATTGTGTGTATGTGTGTGAGTATATACATATACATAAGGCATCTTATTTATCCATTCATCTGTAGAAGGGCACTTGAGTTGCTTCTACATCTTTCCTATTGTGAATAATGCTGCAATGAATATAGGAGTGAATAAACCTCTTTGGATCATTGATTTCAAGTTCTTGGATAAATACCAAGTCGTGGGATAGCTGGATCATATGGTATTTCTGTTTTTATTTTTTTGAGAAGTCTCCAAACTGTTTTCCAAAGTGGCAGCACCAGTTTGCACTCTGATCAGCAGTGCATGAGGGTTCCCTTTTCTCCACATCCTCTCCAACATTTGTTGTTTTTTGTCTTGCTAACTGTAGCCATTCTGACCAGTGTAAGGTGATATCTAATTACAGTTTTGATTTGCATTTCCCAAATAATTAGTGATTTTGAACATGCTTTCATGTTTTGTTGGCCATCTGTGTATCTTTTTGGAAAAATGTCTGTTCCTATCCTCTGCCAATTTTTTTGATTTTTTTTTTGCTGTTGTTGAATTGTATGAGTTCTTTGTATATTTTGGGGATCAACCAATGTTGGTAAATGATTTGCAAATATTTTCTCCCAGTTTGGGGTTATCTTTTTGCTTTCTTCATTGTCTCCTTTGCTTTGCAAAAGATTTTTAGTCTGATGTAGTCCTATTTGTTAACTTTTTCTTTTGTTTCCCTTGCCTGAGTAGACATGGTATTTGAAAATATGCTGCTAAGACCGATGTCAAATAGTGTACTCCCTATATTTTATTCCAGGAGTTTTGTGGTTTCAGATCTTACATTCAAGTCTTTGAACTATTTTTAGTTAATTTTGTGTATGGTGAAAGATAGAGGTCTATTTTCATTCTTTGCATGTGGCTGTCCAATTTTCCCATTATCATTTATTGAAGAGACTTTCCTTTCTCTATTGGAAGTTCTTGGCTCCTTTGTTGAAGATTAACTGTCCACAGATGTATGATTTTATTTATAGGCTTTTAATTCTGTCCCATTGATTTGTGTCTGTTTTTGTGTCAGTACTATGCTGTTTTGATTACCATAGGTGTGTATTATATTTGAGGGATTATTATAAAATGAGGGATTGTGATGGCCCCAGCTGTGTTCTTTTTTCTCAGGACTCCTCTGGTTATTTGTGGTCTTTTGCTGTTCCATATAAATTTTGGGATTCTTTGTTCTATTTCTGTGAAAAATGTTTTTGGAACTTTGATAAAGATTTCATTGAATCTGGAAATTGCTTTAGGAAGTATGGACATTTTAACTGTGTTAATACTTCCAATCCAAAAGCATTGAATGTCTTTACATTTCTTTTTGTTGTCTTCAATTTTCTTCAACAATGTTTATAGTCGTCAGTGTACAGATTTTTCAGCTCTTTGCTTAAGTTTATTCCTAGGTATTTTATTCTTTTTGTTGCAATTGTAAGTGGGATTGCATTCTTAATTTCTCTTTCTGCTACTTCTTTGTTAATGAATAGAAACACAACTGATTTTTGTATATTGATGTTTGTATCCTGCTACTTGACCATACTCATTTATTATTTCTAAAAGTTTTTTAGTGGATTCTTTAGGGTTTTCTGTATATAAAATCATATCATCTGCAAATAGTGACAGTTTCACTTCTTCCTTTCCAATTTGATCCCTTTTATTTCTTTTTCTTGCCTGATTGCTCTGACTAAGACTTCCAGTGTTATGTTAAACAAGAGTAGTGAAATTGCGCATCCTTGGCTGGTTCCTCTTCTTAGAGGGATAAATTTCAGGTTTTCTCCATTGAGAATGATATTAGCTGTGGGTTTGTGGTATATGGCCTTTATTATGTTGAAGTACTTACCTTCTATGCCAATTTTATTCAGAGTTTTTATGATAAATGGATGCTAAATCTTGTCAAATGCTTTCTCTGCATCTGTTGAGATGATCATGTGATTTTTATTCTTCATTTTGTTAACATGGTGTATCATGTTGATTGGTTTGTGGATGTTAAACCATCCCAGCATCCCTGAAATAAATCCGACCTGATCACATTGTATGACCTTTTTAATGTATTCTTGTATTTGATTTGCTAGTATTTTGTTGAGTATTTTTGCATTGATGTTCATCAGTGATATTGGCCTGTAATTTTCATTTTTTTGTGTTGTCCTTGCCTGGTTCCGGTATAAGGCTTATGTTGACTTCTTAGAAAGAGTTAGGAAGCTTCCTTTCCTCTTTAACCTATTGGATGAGTTTGCAAAGGAGAGGTATTAAGTATTCTCTGAATGTTTGGCAGAATTTGCCAGGGAAGCCATCTGGTCCTGGATGTGTATTTTTTGGGAGGTTTTGGATTACTATTTCTATCTCCTTACTGGTGATTTGTCTATTCAAATTCTCTATTTCTTTTTTATTCAGTTTTTGAAGGTTGTATGACTCTGAGAATTTATCTATTTCTTCTAGATTATCCAATTTGTTGACATATAGCTTTTCATAGTATTCTCTTATAATTTTTTGTATTTCTGAGGTGCTCATTGTAATTTCTCCTCTTTCATATCTAATTTTATTTGTAAAGTATTCTCTCTTTTTTTCTTGGTGAGCCTAGATAAAGGTATTTCAATTTTGTGTGTCTTTTCAAAGAATCAGCTCTTGATTTCATTGATTTTTTTCTGTTTTTTTTAGTCTGTTTCATTTATTTTGCTCTGATTTTTAAAATTTCCTTCCTTCTACTGATTTTGGGCATTGTTGTTCTTTTTCCACTTCCTTTAGGTGCACTGTTAGATTGTTTATTTGGGATCTTTCTTCTTTGTTGAGGCAAGCCTGTATTACTATAAACTTCGCTCTTGAGAACTGCTTCTGCTGTATCCCACAGACTTTGGCAGGTCGTATTTTCATTTTCATTTGTCTCCAGGTATTTCTTGGTTTCTCCTTTGATTTCTTCATTGACCTGATCATTGTTCAGTAGCATTTTGTTTAATATCCACATATTTGAGGCTTTTCTGATTTTCTTCCTGTAGTTGATTTCTAGTTTCTTAGCTTAGTGGTCAGAAAAGATGATTGGTATTATTTCAATCTTCTTAAATTTATTGAGACTTGTTTTGGGGTCTAATAAGTGATCAGTCTTGGAGAACGTTCCATGTGCATTTGAAAAGAACATGCATTCTTTGGTTTGGGGATGGAATGTTTATATATATCTACTAAGTCCATCTGGTCTAACGTGTCTTTTAAGACCAATGTTTCCTTATTGATCTTGTTTGGATGATCTATCCATTGGTGTAAATGGAGCGTTAAAGTCTTCTGCTATTATTGTGTTACTATTTCTCCTTTTATATCTGTTAATAATTGCTTTATATATTTAGGTGCTCCTATGTTGGGTGCATAGATATTTACAAGTGTTATGTCTTCTTGTTGGATTGTTCCCTTTATCATTATGTAGTGCCCTTCTCTGTCTCTTGTTACAGTTTTTGTTTTAAAATCTATTTTTTCTGATATATGTATTGCTACCTCTGCTTTCTTTTCTTTGCCATTTGCATGCAGTATCTTTTCCCATCCCTTCAGTTTCAGTTTGTGAGTGTCTTTAGGTCTGAGATGTGTCTCTTGCATGAGGCATAAATATGCATCTTGATTTTTATCCAACTGACCATCCTATGCCTTCTGATTGGAACATTAAGTCCATCAATATTTAAGGTAGTTATTGATAAATATGTACTTATTGACATTTTGTGGCTTTTTTCTATGTGTTTCACTAGTACTTCTTTGTTTCTTTCTTCTTCCCTTGCTCTCTTCCCTTGTGGTTTGACGGCTTTCTTTAGTATTATGTTTGAGTCCCTTTCTCTTAATTACTTGCCTATTTATTACAAGTTTCTGGTTTGGGATTACCATGAGGTTCATATATAATAGTTTACGTATACAGCAATCTATTTCGCTTTAGTTTGACTTCTTTCTGAAAGCTCTATTCTTTTACTCCTCTCCTCCCAGATTTTATGTTTCGATATCATATCTAACCTCTTTGTGTGTGTGTGTGTGTATCCACTACTCTCTTATCATTGAAATAGGTAATTCTAGTACTTTTGTCTTTTGACCTTCATAGGTGTTGATCTGCAAACTTTACCGTATTTTTGCCTTTATCAGTGATTTTATTGCCTTTTTGTTTTTGATAATTTTCTTATTCCTATTTGTAGTCTTCTCTTTCCCACTTAAATAAGGCCCTTTAACATTTCTTGTCAAACTGGTTTCTTGGTGATAGACTCCTTTAATTTTCCCTTGTCTAGGAATCTCTTTATGTCTCCTTCCATTCTGAATGTTAACTTTGCCAGGTAGAGTACTCTTGGCTGTTGACTTTTTCCTTTAAGCACTTTAAATATATTTTGCTACTCCCTTCTTTCCTGTAAAGTTTCCGCTGAGAAGTTAACTGATAGCTTTATGGGCTTTTTTGTATGTCACCTGTTGCCTTTCTCTTGCAGCTTTTACGATTCTCTCTTTATCTTTAATTTTGGACATTTTAATTGTAATGTGTCTTGGTGTGGGCCTCTTTGGGTTTATCTTGTTTGGTACGCTCTGTGCTTCCTGTACTTGCATGTCTGTTTCCTTCATTTGGTTAGGAAAGTTTTCAGCCATGATATCTTCAAATAGATTTTCTGCCTATTTGTCTCTCTCTTCTCCTTCTAGGACACCTATAATACAAATGTTTCTGTGCTTGATGTTGTCCAAGAGGTCCCTTAGATTGTTCTCATACTTTTTAATTCCTTTTCTTTTATCTGTCCAGCTTGGGTGATTTCCTCTAGTCTTTCATCCAGCTCACTGATCCATTCTTCTGTATCATCTACTCTGCTATTGAGTGCCTCTATTGAATTTTTCATTTCCAATATTCTATTCTTCATTTCTGATTGGTTCTTATTTATATTTTCCAATTCTTTGTTGATGTTCTCACTGTGTTCATCCATTCTTCTCCCAAGATCAGTGAGCATCCTTATGATTTTTGAACTCTTTGTGAGGTAGATTGATATTCACTTACTTCTTTCCTGGAGTTTTGCCCTGTTCCCTTGCTTGGAATATTTTCCTTTGCCTCCTCATTTTACCTCTTTCTATGCACTTATATATGTGTAGCAGGTGAGTCAGCTATGTCTCCTAATCTTGGAGAATAGACCTTATATGGGAGACACCTATTGAGGCCCAGCCATGTGCTACCCTCTTGTCACCACTTCTAGATGTTCCATGAGTAACTCCTGTGTGGGCTACATGTGTCCTTCTGCTGTGGCTGGGTTACTCCTGCTGCAAGTGCCCAGGCAGGCTAGGCTATCCCCTGGTCAGCTGGTTGTAATGCTCAGCTGCCTATTGCTGCTATGGACCCTTCAGTCAATTTATTTGGTTTGGTTTGCCCCAACAGTTGGCTGCAATGTCGAATAGCACATTTGTGGTGCAGTTTTTCCGTTAAATGTGTGGTGCCCCATCATGGTTGGTTGATAGGTTCAGGAGCTTACAATTGCTCTAGGCCTCTGGCCTGCAATGTTATTGTCAGCTGTCTCAGGATTACAGCTGAGTGGCACTGACCCTAGACATGGGAGTACCCAATTCTTTCAGGCTTTCTAAAGTGGGGGCAGATCCCTTATGTGGCTGTTTGAGATGCACAGGTCTACAGCCTCTGATAAACCCCATGGCCCATGGATCCAAACCCACCATCAACACAGTCCTGGCCTGTCCATACATCCTGAGTCTCTGGAGCAGACCCAGTTGCCCCACTGCAGAGGCCCCCACACACTCCACCAATGCCCCACACACTCCACAATCTCCTCATGCCTGCCCAGCCCCACAGAGAAGAACCACTCATTCGCCTGCAGAGGATCTAGGCGCTCAGTCTATGCAGGTCAAAAATTTGGCCTAGGGCTTGCTGTTGAGTGGAGCCAGGCCCTTGGTTGGGCTGCCTGTCCCAGCTCAGATGGATTAAATGAACTCTCTAGTGGGTGAGGCAGACCCTGGGCTAACAGGCCAAGTGAAGATCTCCAATGGCGTCTGCCAGTATCTTTGCCAGCATGCCTGTACTAGGTCACAATATTGGCTGCTGTCAATGTCTCAGTCCTTTGGGAAGTCTCTTTTCACCAAAGAGCCATAGATCTTTCTTTCTGGTGATTTTAGGTTGTTTTCTGAAATGGGTCAGTTTTTGTGTGGACCCTTTAAGAGGTGACTTTTATCTGCTTATGTCTGATAGCTGTTCTAGAGGTATTCCCTGTTGTAGTTAATAGCCAGCAAAGCCAGATATTATGACACTTGTCACAGTTGTGTTGAGTCTGAAGAATGCTTATAGCAGTAATGTTCCTCTACTCAGTTTCCCCACTCCTCCAGGAAAGGCTGTCTACCTTCAGATTGCTCCTGCCTGGCTGTGAAGCTCCATGGACCACAAAGGTGGCTTTTTTTCTCTCCAAACAGGAATTTCTGTCTCTTCTGCCTCTGTCAGGATTGTCCCTTGATGCAGAGGTTCTCTTTAGCCAGTTTGCTGTTCTCTCTCAGTGGTAATTGTTCCAAAAATAGTTGTAACTTGGTTGTGTTAATGGAAGGAGGTGAGTTCAGAGTCTGCTTATGCCACCATCTTAACACCAACCTCTATTTGCTGTTTCTGAGTCAGCAGAAAGTACCAGATTCAAATAATTAGTGGGGATATTAATAATGGGATGGCTATTCATGAGTGGAAGTAGGGGGTACTGGGAAATCTGTGTACCTCTGCTCAATTTTGCTGTGAACCTAAAACTCCTCAAAAAATAAAGTCTATTAAAAATAGATGTCAATAGAGAATATAGAGTTGAATACTAAACAAAAAACACCTACTCAATTAGCTCGAAAGAATAGAGGAAAGAAAGAAAATAATTTATAAAGGGGACAAAGGAAGGAGTAAATTACAATAAGATGAACTTAACTCCAAAAATGTACAATTGCATTAAATGCGAATACTCTGGATATAAAAGACAGAAGTTGTCAGAATAGACATAATAATCTTCAGCAAAAGAAAATAATGAACTAATGATACTCACCTAAACACCATGAATCTCAAAAATAGAGAGACCATACACAAATGGGTAAATGCTGTGGTTCAATTTATATGAAAAGTTCTTGAATAGGCAAAAGTGAAATACAGTGAAACAAATCAAAATAGTGGTTGCATCTGGGGGTACTTACTGAAAGGGGCATGACAGGACTTTCTGAGTTAATGAAAGTATTCTGGATCTCGAATTTGTTAATGGTTACATGAGTATATACATTTATCAAACTCAACAAACCATATATTAAAAGCTATGAATTTCATTGTATGTAAAATTTTTCTCAGAAAAAGAATTCTATTAAAGAAAAACTTATCAATATCTCTATATCCCAATAAAAATTGCTGGTCAATCTATTGATCATTTCTATAGAAAAAAACAGAACTGCAATTGTCATTAAGAATTTCATTCTCATAAGTGGAAAACGTATGAATATTTTATTGAAAATTAGTACATAATAGTGACTTTGAATAGTTCCATTGGACTTCACCAAAATGAAAACTTTTGGACTGAAAATTATGTCACCAACAAAGTGAAGAGCCAACCCACAGATTGGAAGAGAATACTTGCTAATCATGTGTCTGAAAGGAACTTGTTTCTAGAATATATAAAGAACTCCTATCACTTAATAATAAAAAGACAATAATCCAATTAAAAGTTGGAAAAACATCTGAATAAAGAGATTTTCACAGAATAAATACAAATGGTCAAAAGCACATGAAAGGTGATCAACATCTTCAGTCATTAGGAAATGTAAACCTAAGCCATACTGAGATACCATTTCATATCCACTATACTGTCAGAATCAAAAGACAGACAACAATAAGTGTTGGTGAGGATGTGGAGTAATTGGAGTTCTTGTACAATGCTGGTGGTAATATAAAATGCTGCAATCACTTCAGAAAACAGTTTGGCATTTCCTTAAAAGATTAAAGATATAATTACCAATAACCCAGCAATTTCACTCTTAGGTGTCTATCCAAGAGAAATGAAAATACATATTCCACAAAAACTTATACATCAATGTTCATAGAAGCATTATTCATAGTAGCCAAAATGGTGAAACAACTCACATGTCAATTAACTGCTGAATGCATAAATGATATACATAAAGTGAAATATTATTAATTGATAAAAATGAAATAAATACTGATACTTGCCACAACATGGATGAAAATCTAAGAACATGATGCTCAGTGAAAGAAGCAGGTTATAAAAGACAACATACTGTATGAATCCTTTCATATGAAATGTCCAGAAAAGCCATAGTGAAAATCCATAGTGAAAGAAAGCAGATTACTGCTTGACTAGGGTTGCTGGTGATGGTGGTAGATAATGAAGAGTGACCGCTAGTCGCTATGGGATTTCTTTCTTGAGTGACAAAGATGTTGTAAAGTTAGATAGTGTTGGTGGTTGCACAGACATACATACTAAAAACCATTAAGTTATACACTTTAAATGAACAAACTGTATAGGATGTGAATTATATCTCAACAAAGCTGTTAAAAGTAGATAAACACTAAACCTAGAGATCATTAACTATCATTAAAAATTTATTTTCCAGGAATTTACATTGTGTAAATATGTTATTAAAAAGTTAGTATATAACAGTGACTTTGAATCCCTAATTATCATGATTAAAATTTCAATTGATCAATATTGTATTTGATAATTTAATGTATATAATTCATAAAGAATGACTGCTTGTAAATTTTATTATTGGAATATTATTTCTCATGTAGCAAGAGAAAAGCCCACCTGTTTTTAATCTGTAAAATGGTACCGTATGAACTTCACCTTTGACATCTTCTTCAGCAGCCAAGTTCAGAGCACAATGCTGCCCATCAAGGGCAAACGTCCTACATGTTACTAGAGTTCCAGGTGCCCAAGGTGCCTCAGGGTGAGAAAACATGAGAACTTGGACCTTCAAATTCTCTTAACCTTTGGACTGGCAGAGTGATTCCCTTATCCATGCTCCAAAATAATAGCATACCTTTGAGTGGATAATACACAGTAACTTCACCTGAAACAAGATCCTCAAAAGATTCATATTTTTGTTTCTCAATATCAAAGGCCACAACCCTTATTACCTAGACCAATAAATAGACTCAAATATCAATGTGACACAAGTAAAGCTCTGAATGTGAAAGGAAATAGCCTGTACCCCCAATGTATTTGCAGCACAATCTAAAATTGTGGGAGCTAGGAGAACAGTTTTGAGGAATGGATCTTGAAAGTGTCAGATTTGAGTGGCAGGAGGAATCTAATTCTGGATAAAGATATTCTGGATATTGAATAAGGACTTGGTATTCAATATTTTGGCAATCTCCATGGGCAGCCATCTCCTTGGAGCTTGGATAGGATTATGGATTATAACAAATTACATGAAGGTGCATGAGCTTCCTGGGAGAGAGGAGAGGCTGACAAGGGATCAGTTTGCCAGAGGAACTGTGTTGTTGAGGATAGGAGAATACCCAGACCTCTTGAGAATTATTCGATATAATATCTGACCTTGCACTGATAGAAGAAACTTAAAATACTATCATAATCCTCCAGTTAGACTGGAGGCTTATGCAGGCCACATGATAAATTGAGTTTTGGTACAAGACTGCCTCAGAGTAGGTTTGATGTGTCAATGAATATATGCTGTGATTATTTCCCCATTCCTCAAATATTTAATTGTAATATATGTATACATAACACCTGGAAGAAACCTCTTGTTGATTCTTCTGTAATAAGAGCTCCTATGTCAAAGACAAAATAGGAAATCAGAAATGAAGCCATATTTTGCAAGGAATTTCAAAGATAAGAGTAACAACAAAAGATTGGAAGGATTGAAGTTTTGCATAATATCACCATTTAATTAATTTGTCTCACCCATGTAAAAAGTAGATGGATTATAGCATATGACTTATATGACTTTGGACTGTTATAATATCATTTAGGTAGTATTCCCAGTGGAAGGTTCAGTGAATGATGTATTAACCTTATTGGAGTATCAGATCCTCTAGTACTTGGTTTGTAGCTCTTCGCCAACACAATGAGAGAGTAGAAGAAAATAAATTCACCTTATGAGGCAAGGACAATAGAACCTTGCCTGAGGGCCATATTATCTCTTGTCATTTTTTTCATATCAGAATCCCAGCAAATTTAATCTTCTGAACACTGTGCAAAACATCCAATTGTCCACTATATAGATGACACCATTATGCTAAATGGACTAGTGAGCAAGAATGAGCAAGTATCCTATATAACCCAGTGTATACATTGGCCACAACTCTTGCAATTCCTACCATTAAAAAGCAGAATATATCTCTACTTACTTTTATCTGAGCTAACCTTGTGACACATGTCACGTGTAACCTTTCAACCACATGAGTAGAATGTGGTAAAAAGTGATGTTGTACGATTCCTGAAGCTTGGCTTGAGAAGCCTTGAAGATTTAGTTTTCATGAAACAATAACTTCCTTGAAACAATTATGGTGTGCTGGAGCCCAATCTACACTACTGGAGAATGAGAGAGAACTGAAGTATCTGAATCAATTGCCAGATATATGAATGAAGGTATAGTGGACCTTCTACCCCATTCAAACCATCAGTGTTTCCAGGTAAAATCAGTAGAAAAAACACCCAGTTCGATCCAACCCAAATTGCAGAATAATAATCACATAAGTGTTTTTATTTTGAGCCTTTAAGTTTTGGTTTTGTGATTTAAAACAACTAACTTTTGGATTAAATTGTGTGGTTTTAAACCACTAATTTTTGGCTCAGTACTGTTATCCAGTACATAACAATAGGTAACTTACACACCTCCAAGTTCATACAGGCAGAAAGCAGAAGATAACCATTGTGAAGTTTCAGGGGATTGTCACATGGTTAGAGTTCTTAGGAGTCCTGTGGTCTGGAGGATGCAGAGGTTCCCTCAATGTAAAAGTAGTGTTTTCTATTCATGTCTTCTACCATTAAGAAAGAGGCGTAGTACTTCATGGGCCTTTAAATTTCAGAGATAATATATACTGTAAATGGCGGTGCTATTCCAAATCATTTATTTGATGACTAGGGAGACTGCTGATTTTCAGTAGCTTCTGCTGACAAAGGCAAAGCAAAAAAGAATCAAATCCCTTTTGGGTGAAGTTAAATTTACCTGAGATTTTAAGCAACTGAGACGTAACAGCTAACTGTAAAGGAGATCAAGTCCCAGTGTTTGGAGTAGCAAGTTGATGCATATCAGATATAGCCCTATGAACAGCCACAGCAGTAGAGAACATAGTTTGATTTTTTTACCCCACTTCATGTCTTATGAGGAAACTAGAAGTGGCTAGCTTCTTGAAGAAGTCGATTTATGCCTCTGATCTCCTCTCCTTTAGTGGAAGAAGGAATTTCCCTCTCCAAAAAGACCCTAATATCATTATAAAATACAAGCAGATATAAGTGGCAAAAGAGTGAACTCTACTGAGCTTCATTTGTATGAAGAATCACCCAGATTCCTACACTTGCCTTGCTTGTAGCCAGAGACACTCTATCAATGGTCCACACTTTACCATGATATTAAGAGATCATAGATGAAACTATTCTCCATCTTAAGTTCACTTATGGGTTTGACTTGACAGGACCTTGGCTTCACCCATGTGGGCATTTCTGGAATCCTTCCTCAGAGATTCCGTGTTTCCGTGTTGTTCCTGAGGTGATAGATACTATGTTTCATGATTGGAGCCTAAGTATGCCTAATGGCTTTCCCATCAAGCTTACATCTTGCTATGAATGCCCCAGATGCTAATTTGGACTATTCCTTCTATTACAACTGCAGGAAGTGTCCAGGACATGGCCAGAAACTGTGGGGAAAGTGGCTCACTGTGGGGAGAACCTTGGCCAAAGGGAAAGGGGACATAATGGATACACTGTTTACAGATGGTTTGAAAAATGAACATATAGCCTCTCTTAAAAGGTCCAGTGGATCAAGAAATCAGCTGTGCTTACTACTAAGTGGTGGCAGCTCATAAGTTCCCTCTAAGAATACGAACAACTAAGAGTATTATGAATTTGGGGACATTGTAAGAAAAAGGAAGAAGGAGGTGAGATGAGGATTGAAAGGTGAAAGAAAGAAAAGCAGGAATGAAGGGAAAGAAAAGAGTAGGAATAGAAAAAAATAAAAAAGAATATTAGTAGTCAAGAGTCAACCTTAATGGTTTACAATCAACAAGTAAAAGGAGGAAAGCCTGCACTA
>NW_025799150.1:0-11132 GCF_021613505.1 Equus quagga
TCAAAGATTATTTTGAAATAAATTCAGTAAAGTAACATAAGTTTTCTTGTTTTCATTTCTTTTAACTTTCTGGCTCATTATGAAGCTCAGTGTCTACCCTTGTGCCTCAAAATTGGAATGTCATACCTGAAGAGGGCCATATAGTCACTAGAGAATGAAAATGTCATGATTCCGTTATAAACTCACTTAATCTACACCTCAATAATACCAGCATACACACATGCACAAAATAGAGGGTTTCATGGTTATTTGCATTTCAGATGAATGAATGAATGTATGAAAGTAAAATGTATAGAATAAAATAAGCTAACATGTAAGTGAAAAAATAAAGTTAAGATGATAGAATAAAAAGAAGTTATATAAAGAAGAAAGTTTAGAACGTTTATTTGGTTCAAAAGAACTTGTAGTTAAATTAAAACTAAAAAAATAGTGTAAATTTTTTTAAAATTTCTAGAACATGATATCCATCCAATGTATTCTTTTGAAGAGACCACCCTCCATCTAAAGTGATTCACCTTAAAGAGAAACTGTGAATCCTACTTATCCTTTCATTTTAAGAACAAGTAGAATGCCTGAAAAGTGTCCAATGTTCTCCTGTTATCATACTTCTGTCTCATAAAAATAGTACAAATTTAGGTATATCTATTGAAAAGTTACAGATGAACAATCTACATTTCAGATAAGTAAACAAATTCTTTGAAGTTGTTCTGCTAAGAAGTGCCAGAAGCAAGGTTTTAAACCAGTTCTGTATGCCTCCCAAATCAGTAATAAATATTTCTATCTCTCTTTATCTCTTAATTCAATTATCTCTTCAAGCTGGCCTAAAAACAGGAAACATTTGGAAGTTGGTGAGTGATCATGAATTATACTTATTTTTTATTATAGCTTCAAGATGTGTGGGAGAATATAATGATTGAGAATATGAATTCTGTACTCAGATTCATAAATCCAAATCCAGGGGCTACTTGCTACTTTATAGCCCTGTAACTTTAGAAAAGATATATGAAATCCTGGGCCTAAATTTTTGTCTGTAAACTAGAGATGAAAATAGTCCCTGTTTTATTGACTTGTCATGAGAATTAAACAAGATAGTATACATAAAATCTTAGGAAAAAAAAGAAAATTTAGTATATGCTATCTATTTTCATCATAATATAGATTTTTCAAAATATATTTACTGAAATTTATATTTTTAAATATAACAGCCACTATATATGTTTACTGAGTATTTTTATCTTATTCAGAAAATGCAATTTATAATTATAATGGAAGGTAAATTTTCAGTTAAAATTAAAAGTCAAGAACTGATTTAATAGGATTAAATAGAAACCTAAGAGAAGGTTAAACACATTGGTATTGCTTAAGTAAGAAATAAAACAGAGTCTTGACAATATGCTCTAGCCTCTTTATGTTTTGCATCATCAGATTTAAAGATGACTTATATGTGGAATCTAAAAAATAAAGAAAGAAGGAAAAGTCAGACTTGTGCAAATAGAAAACAGAAAAGTATTTGCCAGGTGCTGGGGGGTGGGGAAAATAGGGAGAGGTTGGTACAAGGGTAGAAATTTTCAGCTATAAGATGAATAAGGTCTGAGGATCTAATGTAAAATATGGTGACTATAGTTGAAAACATGGTGACTGTACGGTGTAACTGAAATGTGCTAAGCCTGTAGAACTCAAATGTTCTCACACACACAAAAAGATAAATATGTGAGGTGATGGATGTGTTAATTAACTAGTTGAGGTGAATCCTTTCACAATGTGCACAATATATCAAACATCAAATCACCATGATGTACCCCATAAATAACTTAGAATTTTATATGTCAATTATACCTCAATAAATCTGAAATTAAAAAAACAAAAAGTGTATACCTTATATAAAGGGAGGAGAGGAACATCTGCTGGTTTTGAGCATGTGAAGACGTATTCAAAAATGGGGCTGATGGACATAAACTCAGATTGGCATCTTGCATGCAATTGAGGTTTGAAAATAGAAGAGATAAGAGAAGCAGAAATCTCAGAATATTCACACATACAGTCAGGTGCTGCATAATGATGTTTCGGCCAATAATGGACCGCATATGTGATGATGGTCCCATGAGATCAGTACCATATAGCCTAGAGGTGTAGTAGGCTATACCATCTAGGCTTGTGTCAGTACATTCTATGATGTTCACACAATGATGGGATCACGTACTGATGCATTTCTCAGAACATGTGCCCATCATTAAGTGACTCATGACTGTCGTGTACCTTTGTAGTACTGTTACCGACCCGGATATCAGTTTCCCCACATTAAACCCAGCATATATGGGGTTAAAACCAAAACACTCATTCCCTGCTTACTCTCTGGCTTCCTGGCTCCAGAATCCACTATTCCCCATGGAGACAGACACCATCAAGGACAAGCAGCTGGACTATCTCCCCCCACAAAGAGATACAGACTGGTGGGAAAGCTGCTGACCAGCAAGGTCATTGGTTTCCTCCTTTCTGTAAGTCTCTCAAGGCCAAAGACAGGCTGGTGGGAAAGCTCTGACCAGCAAGGCCATATGCTCCCCCTCCCCTACCTAAAGCCCCAGATAAAAACCCTTCCTTTTAGCTTTTTGGGGAGTTTGGGATTTCAGCGTTAGCTGCCCTCTCTCCTTGCTCAGCACTGTGCAAAAATAAAATTCCTACTTTCTTCCACCACACCTGGTGTCAGAGATTGGCTTGCTGTGTAACGGGTGAGTGAACTCACTTCAGGTTCGGTAACAGTACAGTTTGAAATTAGGAAGCGTGATGCTTCTGACTTTGTTTTTCATTCTCAGTAACACTTTAGCTATTCAAAGTCTTTTGTGATTATATATAAATTTTAGTATTGTTTGTTCTATTTATGTGAAAAATGTCACTGAAATTTTGATAAGGATTGTGTTGAATTCTACAGATGGCTTTGAGTAGTCTAGTCAATTTAACAGTATTAACTCTTCCAATCCATGAAAAGGGATTGTTCTTCCATTTGTTTGTATCTTCTTTGATTTCTTTCATCAAAGTTGTTTAGGATTCATTGTATGGATATTTCATTTTATTGGTTAAATTTATTTCTGAGTATTTTACTGTTTTTGATGCTGTTGTGAGCAGGATTGTTTCCTTTATTTCTTTTTTAGATGTTTTGTTGTTAGTGTGCATAAACACAACTGATTTCTGTATGTTGATTTTATATCCTGCAACTTTACTGAATTTGTGGATTCATTCTGACATTTTTTTCAGTGGAGTCTTTAGGATTTTCTCTATATAAGATCATACCATCTGCAAACAGAAACATTTTTACTTCTTTCCAATTTGAATGCATTTTATTTATCATGCCTGATTACTCTAGCCAGGATTTCCAGTACAATGTTGAATAGGAGTGGTAAGCATGGATATCCTTGAATTATTTCAGGACTTAGAGGAAAAATATTTCAACTTTTCTCATTTGAGTATGATGTTAGCTGTGGGTTTGTCATATATAACCTTTATTATGTTGAAGTATGTTCCTTCTATACCCAATTTATCAAGTGTTTTTATCATGAAAGTATGTTGTATTTTGTCTAATGCTTTTTCTGCGTCTATTGAGACAATTGTATGATTTTAGCATTCATTTTATTAGTATGGTGTGTCACATTTAGGGCTCCAAGAATACTCAATGGAGAAAAGACAGTCTCTTCAATAAATGATGTTGGGAAAACTGGATAACAACATGCAGAAAAATGAAATTGAACCTCTATCTTACACTCCTCACAAAAATTAACTTGAAATGGATTAAAGACTTAAACACAAGATCTGATACCATAAAACTTCTAGAAGTAAACAGAGGGAAAATCTCCTTGACAAAATCTCCTTGGCAGAAAGTTTTTGTATATGACATCAAAAGCAAAAATCAATAAGTTGAACTATAATAAACTGAAAATCTTCACAGGAAGAGAAACAATAAAAAAAGTGAAAGACAACTTATGGGATGGGGAAAATATTTAAAAACTTTATATCTGATAAGGGGTTAATATCCAAAATATAGGAACTGAACAGAAGTTTTTTCAAGGACGACATCCAATAGCCAACAAGAACAGGAAAAAAGTGTCCAACATCAATAATCATCAGGGGAATGTAAATCAAAATCGCAATAGGATATCACCTCACACCTGTTAGAATGGCTATCATGAAGAAGACAAGAGATAACAAATGTTGGTGAAGATGTAGAGAAAAGGGAACCCAACTGCACTATTGGTGAGAAGATAAATTAGTACAGTCAAATTGAAGATTAAGTTCTTTATTACATCTGGCTCATGTTTCTTAATTGGAATGGAAGGGACTCTTAAGGGAATGACATTTCCCACACTCCTATATTTTGCATCATTCATGTTTAATTACTCCTACAGGGAAGGCAAAAGAAGCATTTTCCAGTCAAAATCTTGTGTGAGAGTGGATTTCAGAAAGCGTGAAATAAAGCTGTGATCATCCCTTGTGCCTTCTGGCATGCAGGTGAGAACCTAGCCTCTTTGTGAGATCTAAGAAATCCTGATCCCGGATAATCAGGAAGAATATTAAAATCATTTTTTAAATCTCTTTTAGGTAAGGGTCCCCTTAATGTCTTGGGAAGAAAAGAGGACAGTTGAATACCCTAACTTCTACATGAGCTCTTATCAAAACTGGTAAGATTTGTATTGGAGATTAACTTAGTTATATTTAGTATTTAGAGAAAATAAATCCGATGAATGCTGCAGTGTGCATCTCATACTTAAAAGGCACTTGTGGAAGGATAAAATGTTTAGGAAATTTTCCAGAAGTGTTTTATGATCTAAACTGAGAAGATGGAAATAAAAGACATGCACAGCAGCTCATGATGGAAATGGACCCTAGGTAAGGGCTATTTTTAGACAGGGGTATGAGAGAGAAGCCAATAGAAATAATATCTGTTTGAGTGTTCCAGGAAATGTTCCAAGGAGATGATGACTTTGCTGTGAATATAGTAGGGTGTAGGCTTCCCTTCTCAATGATATTTGCTTACAGAATAGGGTTGAACACTACTGGATTGTATCTATAGGAAATTCTCTTAATTCTTTGACTAATTCAAAAAATATTTATTATTAAATACGTATTTTCTTCTAGATGCTTAAATTCAGCAGTGAACAAATAAAAATTACTTTCGTTATGTTACTTCATTCTAACGTATGTCACTCATATCTATCACTCTAATTTATACATATATATGTATATACGTATATATCAATTTTGTAAGCTGTACAAACATGTCAGTCTGTCTATATCTCTATCTTGTGACTTAGATACATAGATGATAGATAGATAGACTATAGATAATCATTTTATAATACTTAATTGCTAGAAACTGCAAACAACTTTTCACTTGTTTGCTAAAGAGTTTTGACAAAGAGAATATTTGCAAAACTTCTAAGACTGCAAGTGAACCTGTAGTTAGTGGCATT
This sequence comes from Equus quagga, assembly GCF_021613505.1. NCBI lineage: Eukaryota > Metazoa > Chordata > Mammalia > Perissodactyla > Equidae > Equus > Equus quagga. The sequence continues at coordinate 5,460 of NW_025799150.1, forward strand.
CTGGGGCTATGTAACGTGGTAAAGAGTACCGAGTTCCAGAACTGCCTCTATAGCTGACTCACTGTCTTACCCAAACTCCTAGATCTTACTGTGATCTAAGAATTTTGCTGTCCCTCCAGCCTAAATCACAAGACAGTGGTTATTGTTACGTAATATGCCAATGTGAATAACAAATCATTCCTAAGGTAAAGTTTTTAGAAGCTTTATTTTTAATGCAGTGTGATTAAGACATTTTCAAATATTATCAAAGGGAATATATTAAAAGGCAGGTCATCTTTCCACCTCAGACATTAACAATGCAATTTCCCCACCTAGAGACCACAATTGTCATGCTATTTTGGTACTTTCCTAAATACAATTAATTTATTTAAGTGTATGTGTATGTGATATATATTATTCTACTGTTAATGAGTATATTAAATTCTTAAGCTCAACCTTCTGAACTCTTTCACTTTGCAACATATTTTAGAAAAAATGGCATCTATATCATCCATTTTGATTAATAATTGCATAAAGAACATTCCCTGATTTATTCAGTTTCCTTCTGATGGCCATTGAAGTTGTGTCCTGTCTTTTGCTACCATGGAAAGGGATGCAAAGATTGTCTTTGTGCCTGTGAGTGAGATTTTCCACAGTAAATGAAACCACTAGACTTACATCCACATGCAGTTGTAATATCATGGATGCTGAAAATCACTCCCTAAGAGATTGCACCCACTTAAACTCCTACCAAAAATGTGGAGATTGATCGTTTCCCGCATTATTTTCAGTACTATTTGTTAAATGACACTTAGCAAAAAGATCACTTTTAATATGATAGGTGAAAAAGATATCTAATTGGAATTTAAATTTGAATGTATTTAGCTGTGAAGGAAAGGTTTTCTTTGAAATCAGTTTATTGTCCATTACTCACTTATGCTGTCTTTGTAACAATTGATCTCTAAAATCCATCTATGGATTTTATCCATCGACGAGATTACGCTTCTGTCTGACATATATGTCATATATATATTTTACCAGTTTGGTGCTTATCGTATGCTTTTCATTGTGCTATTATCTGGAGAATATACGTGAGAGGTACATAAAAGAATTCGTCTACCGTTTGGTATATATGAATGAGTATTCATTCCCTTCTATTTATATCTTTTCTTACTGAAGTCAATGTATGGGAAATTCAAGAATATAGATCCCAAAAATTTTATTGAAAAGTTTCAGCTATGACTTGGAGCTTCTTGAGCTCATTTTCTAAATCCCTGGTGCTTAACATAACAAGAAATTTGAAAGAACATTCTGATTTATGGCAAACATTCTCCCTCTATTTTTTCTTAGTTTTCATCTCAGTATCTCCTTATGTCAGTATCTTCCTTATAAGAAAATATGTTGAAAGACTCAGAAAAATAATGAATAATGGGAATAATTTAACTTTGGACACAGAGTATAATTTAAAAAGTATAAACTTTAATGATAGAAGTTGAATTTAGAACTGTAAACAATGGGAAAAGTTTGAGAGGTAAAGTGAAAGGAAATAAACTTCATCAAGGAAAAAAATTAAAATAAGTCTCATGATCCTGGATCAGCTAACCCGGTGTTCATTGCTAAATTTGTGTCTGTTTTTATCTCATTCTCCCTCTCTCTCAACCTGTGTGTGTGTGTTTGGGTTTTATTAAGGAAGTTTTGTTTTGATATCATTCCTTGAATATTCAGAGTATTTACCAGAAGATATTTTATAACTGGACTACCAGGTTTATGTAATGTGAAAGCATATTAGAATAAATCATTCACAAGTTTTCTCTATTTTTTCAACATGCTTCTAATAGGTCTTCACTGAAAACTAAAGAAAGCCATTCAGCTCAAGAAGTTATCCATTCATACTAAAACTCCTAAATTAATGTTTATTATGCCTGAAGAATCATTTAATTTTTCATTATTTATATATTTTATTGTTTTCATAAACAGTCAGGTAAACATATTGAATAAATCTTTTCATTTCTATTTTATTCAGAGAAAACAACACAGAAGTTGGTGATCACCCGTGGATAAGTGGCACTTCCACAATACAGTACATGTATTTGACCTTCAAATGTAGTATTTATTTCATAATTTTTTTCCTTTGCAGATTACCTATTTCTACCCCACACTTTGTCTGCTTTGACTGAAACAATGAAACAAAATAACAGTGTAAATGACTTCATACTGTTAGGATTGACACAAGATCCTGTGAGGCAGAAAATGGTGTTTGTAATCTTCTTCATTTTCTATGTGGGAACTGTGGTGGGGAATTTGCTTATTATTGTGACCATCAAGTCCAACCAGACACTTGAGACCCCCATGTGCTTCTTCCTATTTTACTTGTCCCTTGCTGATTCTTGCTTTTCAACTTCCACGGCTCCAAGACTAATTGTGAATGCTCTCTCTGCCACAACAATCATATCTTACAATGAGTGCATGACCCAAGTCTTTGCACTACATTTATTTGGCTGCATGGAAATCTTTGTCCTCATCCTCATGGCCATGGATCGCTATGTAGCCATCTGTAAGCCCTTACATTACCCAACTATTATGAGCCGGAAGGTCTGCATCATCCTGATTGTTCTTGCATGGATAGGGTCTTTTATACATTCTATAGCTCAGATTATCCTGGCCTTGAGATTGCCTTTCTGTGGACCCAATTTGATTGATCATTATTGCTGTGATTTGCAGCCCTTGCTGAAACTCGTATGCATGGACACTTATTTAATCAACCTGTTGTTGGTGTCTAACAGTGGGGCTATTTGCTCAAGTAGTTTTGTGATTCTGATGACCTCATACATTGTTATTTTGCATTCACTGAGAAATCACAGCGCAGAAGGGAGGAACAAAGCTCTCTCCACTTGCACTTCCCACATCATTGTAGTTATCTTATTTTTTGGTCCGTGTATATTCATATATACATGCCCCCCAACCACTCTCCCCATGGACAAGATGGTAGCAGTATTTTATACTATTGGCACACCCTTTCTCAACCCACTCATCTACACACTGAGGAATTCACAAGTGAAAAATGCAATGAGAAAATTATGGCATATCAAAATTACCTCAGGAACCAAAAAAAGAATTGAGGGCCTCAGTTGATTATTTATTGAGTCATGGTTCAACTCAATCTGTACAGATATCAAATATGATAGTGCACATCCTGACTCCCCCATGCAATCTAATAAAATGTGCCTGATTGTCTTACCTTTTTCTGTGCTTCTGCCCTCAGATAGTAGCTCCCCTCCTATCTTCAGCCTCTTTCTCTTCTGACGCTTTCTCTACCTGAGAGCTCAATTCTGCTTTTGCAGATGGTGAAATACACTTCACAACACTGTCTATACTCTGGTTCAATAAGAAGAGAGACACTATACGATCACAACTGTTAAGCATGTGGGCATCTATAAGTAAAGTGTAGCTAGTTTTCTATGATTAGTAATTCCCTCTTTAGCACCTCTCAGATAAGGTATTCTGTTTTTTCTTGAACACTTCCAGAGCAAAGGAACTAACTTTGTGTATCAAGAAGTTCATTACATTACCTCATTATTTTTTCTTGAAAAGTTGCATATTATTGAATCAAAAGATTTTTTATATAATAATATTCTAAAATAGTTTTTCTTACTGTTTTCTTTGCTTGTTAAGATAATTGGGGTTTTATGTATGGGATTTTATAAATGTAATGTGACAGAGACCTTGAGATAGTCAGCTGTTTGTGTGATTGTATATAGGAGCTACAACAGTAGAATCCTACAATTCTAAGAGGTAAGAAAGTAAAATAATGTATGTTGTCAGGACTTAATGAAAATTAAAAATACACAAGAGATACTACCTATACTCTGAGAATGAAGTATGTAGAAGTAGAACCCGGTTTGAAGAAAAAGAAATGTATATTATTTTTTAAAGTGGGATTATGTCAATGAAACAAAAGAAAGTACCATTGACATTAAAGAAATACTACTCTTGTCTATAATTAGTGGAGATAGGATCCATTACTGCAGCAGGAAGCTGCTTTCTTTCTCTATGTGTGCTTCCCAATACTGGGTAGTACAGAATCATAAGTTAGAATTGCCAATAGAATGTTGGTGCCCAGAGTGGGCAGAGCAGATTAACACCTGTGCCTTGGATGTGAATGCTGGGGGTAATATGGACTTTTAATATTTATCAATTTCAGTATACTAAAGTGTATGACAATCTTAGTAACTCTTACAAGATTCCGTTTCATTTTTAATACTGTTTCTCCTTATTTAAATGGAAAACCTTACCAATACTAATATTATTCTCCTGTCAAAGATTATTTTAAAATAAATTCATTTAAAATAACACAAGTTTTCAGTTTTGTCACTTCTTTTTGCTTCCCGAAACATTATGAAGCTCAGCGTCTGCACTGGTGTCCCATAGTGGCATGTCGTGCACGAGGAGTGTCATTAAATTAACTCTGGGTGGAGATGTTATGATTCATCATAAATTTACCTAATTTACTTCTCTATAACACCAGCACTGGCAAACACACACATGCACACACACACACACACACAAACACACATACTATACAGGCTTTCATGGTGATTTGCATCTTAGATGAATAATTGATGGTAGGAGGTATAGAAGAAAAGAAATAAACTGAAATATAATGAAAAACATCAAAACTGTAAAATAGAAGTCAAAGCTACAAAGGGGAAGAAAAATTGGAAGAGTTTGAGTGGTTCAAAAGCACTTTTAGTCAAATTAAAACTGGGAAAATGAAGTAAAATTTTTTAAATTTCTAGGATATCATATCCATCCAATAGATGCCTTTGAAGTGACTGCCAGCCCTAAAAAGCACTTCATCTAAAAGAAAAACTATGAATTCTAGTTTTCCTTTTATTTTAGGAACAAGTAGTGTCTGATATATGTCCAAAGCTTTCTGGTTATCATGTTCGTGTCTCACAAAAATAGTACAAAGTCATGTTTTCCTATGGAAAATATACGGATGAAAAATCTAAAGGTGAGAGAAATAAACAAATTCCTTGGGGTTGTTTTGCTAAGTATGGTAACCAATGTTTTAAACCACTTCTATGTGTGATTCCAAGTCAGTAACAAACACCTCTATTCTGTATTGTGTCTTATTTCAAATATCTTCGTAAATGGCAGAAAACACCATAAATATTAAGAAGTTGTTGCAGTGATCATAAACTACACTCATTTTAGCATCAAAGTAGGTGATAGACTGTAAAGATTAAGAGTATAATCTCTGAAGTCAGACTGCGTGAATCTGAATGCTGACTTTAACACTTTTGTTAACAGCTTTATTGAGATTTTTTGGCAACAAAAATTGCATATATTTGGCTTTTACACCTTGATGTTTTGAGATATCTATAATGTGAAAAGATAACCCCAATTAAACTAATTAACATGCCCATTGTCTCTACCTAGTTTCCATTGTGTGTGTGTGTGTGTGTGATGACATTTAAGATCTACCCTCTTTGCAAATTCGAGTATACAATATGGTATTTGTAATTATAGTTTCCATGCTATATATTAGATCTCTAGAACTTATTCATTCTACATAACTGAAACCTTGTACCCTTTGACCAACATCTTTCCATTTCCCACAACCCCTGTACCCTGGTAACCAACATTCAGTTCTCAGCTTCTATGACTTGAGGTCTTAGGGGTTTGGGGAGA
>NW_025799151.1:0-11128 GCF_021613505.1 Equus quagga
TCTCCCCAAACCCCTAAGACCTCAAGTCATAGAAGCTGAGAACTGAATGTTGGTTACCAGGGTACAGGGGTTGTGGGAAATGGAAAGATGTTGGTCAAAGGGTACAGGGTTTCAGTTATGTAGAATGAATAAGTTCTAGAGATCTAATATATAGCATGGAAACTATAATTACAAATACCATATTGTATACTCGAATTTGCAAAGAGGGTAGATCTTAAATGTCATCACACACACACACACACACAATGGAAACTAGGTAGAGACAATGGGCATGTTAATTAGTTTAATTGGGGTTATCTTTTCACATTATAGATATCTCAAAACATCAAGGTGTAAAAGCCAAATATATGCAATTTTTGTTGCCAAAAAATCTCAATAAAGCTGTTAACAAAAGTGTTAAAGTCCGCATTCAGATTCATGCAGTCTGACTTCAGAGATTATACTCTTAATCTTTACAGTCTATCACCTACTTTGATGCTAAAATGAGAGTAGTTTATGATCACTGCAACAACTTCTTAATATTTACTGTGTTTTCTGCCATTTACGAAGATATTTGAAATAAGACATAATACAGGATAGAGGTGTTTGTTACTGACTTGGAATTATACACAGAAGTGGTTTAAAACATTGGTTACCCTACTTAGCAAAACAACCTCAAGGAATTTGTTTCGCTCACCTTTAGATTTTTCATCCATATATTTTCCATAGGAAAACATGACTTTGTACTATTTTTGTGAGACACGAACATGATAACCAGAAAGCTTTGGACATATATCAGACACTACTTGTTCCTAAAATAAAAGGAAAACTAGAATTCATAGTTTTTCTTTTAGATGAAGTGCTTTTTAGGGCTGGCAGTCACTTCAAAGGCATCTATTGGATGGATATGATATCCTAGAAATTTAAACAATTTTACTTCATTTTCCAAGTTTTAATTTGACTAAAAGTGATTTTGAACCACTCAAACCCTTCCAATTTTTCTTCCCCTTTGTAGCTTTGACTTCTATTTTACAGTTTTGATGTTTTTCATTATATTTTAGTTTATTTCTTTTCTTCTATACCTCCTATCTTCAATTATTCATCTAAGATGCAAATCACCATGAAAGTCTGTATAGTATGTGTGTGTGTGTGTGTGTGTGTGTGTGTGCATGCGTGTGTTTGCCAGTGCTGGTGTTATAGAGAAGTAAATTAGGTAAATTTATGATGGATCATAACATCTCCACTCAGAGTTAATTTAATGACACTCCTCATGCACGACATGCCACTATGGGACACCAGTGCAGATGCTGAGCTTCATAATGTTTCGGGAAGCAAAAAGAAGTGACAAAACTGAAAAGTTGTGTTATTTTAATGAATTTATTTTAAAGTAATCTTTGACAGGAGAATAATATTAGTATTGGTAAGGTTTTCCATTTAAATAAGGAGAAACAATATTAAAAATGAAATGGAATCTTGTAAGAGTTATTAAGATTGTCATACACTTTAGTATACTGAAATTGCTAAATATTAAAAGTGCATGATATTATCCCTGGCATTCACATCCAAGGCATAGGTGTTAATCTGCTCTGCCCACTCTGGGCACCAACATTCTATTGGCAATTCTAACTTATGATTCTGTACTACCCCTGTATTGGGAAGCACACATAGAGAAAGAAAGCAGCTTCCTGCTGCAGTAATGGATTCTATCTCCACTAATTAGAGACAAGAGTAGTATTTCTTTAATGTCAATGGTACTTTCTTTTGTTTCATTGACATAATCCCACTTTAAAAACTAATATACATTTCTTTTTCTTCAAACCGGGTTCTACTTCTATACACTTCATTCTCAGAGTATAGGTAGTATCTCTTGTGTATTTTTAATTTTCATTAAGTTCTGACAACATACATTATTTTACTTTCTTACCTCTTAGAATTGTAGGATTCTACTGTTGTAGCTCCTATATACAATCACACAAACAGCTGACTATCTCAAGGTCTTTGTCACACCACATGTATAAAACCCCATACATAAAACCCCAGTTATCTTAACAAGCAAAGAAAACAGTAAGAAAAGCTATTTTAGAATATTATTATATAAAAACATCCCTTGATTCAATAATATGCAACTTTTCAAGAAAAAACAATGAGGTAATGTAATGAACTTCTTGATACACAAAGTTAGTTTCTTTGCTCTGGAAGTGTTCAAGAACAAACAGAATACCTTACCTGAGAGGTGCTAAAGAGGGAATTACTAATCATAGAAAAATAGCTACACTTTACTTATAGATGCCCACATGCAAAAACAGTTGTGATCGTATAGTGTCTTTCTTCTTATTGAACCAGAGTATAGACAGTGTTGTGAGGCATATTTCACCATCTGCAAAAGCAGAATTGAGCTCTCAGGTAGAGAAGGAGTCAGAAGAGAAAGAGGCTGAAGATAGGAGGGAAGCTACTATCTGAGGGCAGAAGCACAGAAAAAGGTAAGACAATCAGGCGCATTTTATTAGATTGCATGGGGGAGTCAGGATGTACACTATCATATTTGATATCTGTACAGATTGAGTTGAACCATGACTCAATAATTAATCAACTGAGGCCCTCAATTCATTTTTTGGTTCCTGAGGTAATTTTGATATGCCATAATTTTCTCATTGCATTTTTCACTTCTGAATTCCTCAGTGTGTAGATGAGTGGGTTGAGAAAGGGTTTGCCAATAGTATAAAATACTGCTACCATCTTGTCCATGGGGAGAGTGGTTGGGGGGCGTGTATATATGAATATACATGGACCAAAAAATAAGATAACTACAATGATGTGGGAAGTGCATGTGGAGAGAGCTTTGTTCCTCCCTTCTGCACTGTGATTTCTCAGTGAATGCAAAATAACAATGTATGAGGTCATCAGAATCACAAAACTACTTGAGCAAATAGCCCCACTGTTAGACACCAACAACAGGTTGATTAAATAAGTGTCCATGCATGCGAGTTTCAGCAAGGGCTGCAAATCACAGCAATAATGATCAATCAAATTGGGTCCACAGAAAGGCAATCTCAAGGCCAGGATAATCTGAGCTATAGAATGTATAAAAGACCCTATCCATGCAGGAACAATCAGGATGATGCAGACCTGCCGGCTCATAATAGTTGGGTAATGTAAGGGCTTACAGATGGCTACATAGCGATCCATGGCCATGAGGATGAGGACAAAGATTTCCATGCAGCCAAATAAATGTAGTGCAAAGACTTGGGTCATGCACTCATTGTAAGATATGATTGTTGTGGCAGAGAGAGCATTCACAATTAGTCTTGGAGCTGTGGAAGTTGAAAAGCAAGAATCAGCAAGGGACAAGTAAAATAGGAAGAAGTACATGGGTGTCTCAAGTGTCTGGTTGGACTTGATGGTCACAATAATAAGCAAATTCCCCACCACAGTTCCCACATAGAAAATGAAGAAGATTACAAACACCATTTTCTGCCTCACAGGATCTTGTGTCAATCCTAACAGTATGAAGTCATTTACACTGTTATTTTGTTTCATTGTTTCAGTCAAAGCAGACAAAGTGTGGGGTAGAAATAGGTAATCTGCAAAGGAAAAAAATTATGAAATAAATACTACATTTGAAGGTCAAATACATGTACTGTATTGTGGAAGTGCCACTTATCCACGGGTGATCACCAACTTCTGTGTTGTTTTCTCTGAATAAAATAGAAATGAAAAGATTTATTCAATATGTTTACCTGACTGTTTATGAAAACAATAAAATATATAAATAATGAAAAATTAAATGATTCTTCAGGCATAATAAACATTAATTTAGGAGTTTTAGTATGAATGGATAACTTCTTGAGCTGAATGCCTTTCTTTAGTTTTCAGTGAAGACCTATTAGAAGCATGTTGAAAAAATAGAGAAAACTTGTGAATGATTTATTCTAATATGCTTTCACATTACATAAACCTGGTAGTCCAGTTATAAAATATCTTCTGGTAAATACTCTGAATATTCAAGGAATGATATCAAAACAAAACTTCCTTAATAAAACCCAAACACACACACACAGGTTGAGAGAGTGAGGGAGAATGAGATAAAAACAGACACAAATTTAGCAATGAACACCGGGTTAGTTGATCCAGGATCATGAGACTTATTTTAATTTTTTTCCTTGATGAAGTTTATTTCCTTTCACTTTACCTCTCAAACTTTTCCCATTGTTTACAGTTCTAAATTCAACTTCTATCATTAAAGTTTATACTTTTTAAATTATACTCTGTGTCCAAAGTTAAATTATTCCCATTATTCATTATTTTTCTGAGTCTTTCAACATATTTCCTTAAGACATAAGGAGATACTGAGAGGAAAACTAAGAAAAAATAGAGGGAGAATGTTTGCCATAAATCAGAATGTTCTTTCAAATTTCTTGTTATGTTAAGCACCAGGGATTTAGAAAATGAGCTCAAGAAGCTCCAAGTCATAGCTGAAACTTTTCAATAAAATTTTTTGGATCTATATTCTTGAATTTCCCACACATTGACTTCAGTAAGAAAAGATATAAATAGAAGGGAATGAATACTCATTCATATATACCAAATGGTAGACGAATTCTTTTATGTACCTCTCACGTATATTCTCCAGATAATAGCACAATGAAAAGCATACGATAAGCACCAAACTGGTAAAATATATATATGACATATATGTCAGACAGAAGCGTAATCTCGTCGATGGATAAAATCCATAGATGGATTTTAGAGATCAATTGTTACAAAGACAGCATAAGTGAGTAATGGACAATAAACTGATTTCAAAGAAAACCTTTCCTTCACAGCTAAATACATTCAAATTTAAATTCCAATTAGATATCTTTTTCACCTATCATATTAAAAGTGATCTTTTTGCTAAGTGTCATTTAACAAATAGTACTGAAAATAATGCGGGAAACGATCAATCTCCACATTTTTGGTAGGAGTTTAAGTGGGTGCAATCTCTTAGGGAGTGATTTTCAACATCCATGATATTACAACTGCATGTGGATGTAAGTCTAGTGGTTTCATTTACTGTGGAAAATCTCACTCACAGGCACAAAGACAATCTTTGCATCCCTTTCCATGGTAGCAAAAGACAGGACACAACTTCAGTGGCCATCAGAAGGAAGCTGAATAAATCAGGGAATGTTCGTTATGCAATTATTAATCAAAATGGATGATATAGATGCCATTTTTCCTAAAATATGTTGTAAAGTGAAAGAGTTCAGAAGGTTGTGCTTAAGAATTTAATATACTCATTAACAGTAGAATAATATATATCACATACACATACACTTAAATAAATTAATTGTATTAGGAAAGTACCAAAATAGCATGACAATTGTGGTCTCTAGGTGGGGAAATTGCATTGTTAATGTCTGAGGTGGAAAGATGACCTGCCTTTTAATATATTCCCTTTGATAATATTTGAAAATGTCTTAATGACACTGCATTAAAAATAAAGCTTCTAAAAACTTTACCTTAGGAATGATTTGTTATTCACATTGGCATATTACGTAACAATAACCACTGTCTTGTGATTTAGGCTGGAGGGACAGCAAAATTCTTAGATCACAGTAAGATCTAGGAGTTTGGGTAAGACAGTGAGTCAGCTATAGAGGCAGTTCTGGAACTCGGTACTCTTTACCACGTTACATAGCCCCAGAATGCCACTAACTAGAGGTTCACTTGCAGTCTTAGAAGTTTTGCAAATATTGTCTTTGTCAAAACTCTTTAGCAAACAAGTGAAAAGTTGTTTGCAGTTTCTAGCAATTAAGTATTATAAAATGATTATCTACCTATAGTCTATCTATCTATCATCTATGTATCTAAGTCACAAGATAGAGATATAGACAGACTGACATGTTTGTACAGCTCACAAAATTGATATATACGTATATACATATATATGTATAAATTAGAGTGATAGATATGAATGACATACGTTAGAATGAAGCAACATAACAAAAGTAATTTTTATTTGTTCACTGCTGAATTTAAGCATCTAGAAGAAAATACGTATTTAATAATAAATATTTTTTGAATTAGTCAAAGAATTAAGAGAATTTCCTATAGATACAATCCAGTAGTGTTCAACCCTATTCTGTAAGCAAATATCATTGAGAAGGGAAACCTACACCCTACTATATTCACAGCAAAGTCATCATCTCCTTGGAACATTTCCTGGAACACTCAAACAGATATTATTTCTATTGGCTTCTCTCTCATACCCCTGTCTAAAAATAGCCCTTACCTAGGGTCCATTTCCATCATGAGCTGCCATGCATGTCTTTTATTTCCATCTTCTCAGTTTAGATCATAAAACACTTCTGGAAAATTTCCTAAACATTTTATCCTTCCACAAGTGCCTTTTAAGTATGAGATGCACACTGCAGCATTCATCAGATTTATTTTCTCTAAATACTAAATATAACTAAGTTAATCTCCAATACAAATCTTACCAGTTTTGATAAGAGCTCATGTAGAAGTTAGGGTATTCAACTGTCCTCTTTTCTTCCCAAGACATTAAGGGGACCCTTACCTAAAAGAGATTTAAAAAATGATTTTAATATTCTTCCTGATTATCCGGGATCAGGATTTCTTAGATCTCACAAAGAGGCTAGGTTCTCACCTGCATGCCAGAAGGCACAAGGGATGATCACAGCTTTATTTCACACTTTCTGAAATCCACTCTCACACAAGATTTTGACTGGAAAATGCTTCTTTTGCCTTCCCTGTAGGAGTACTTAAACATGAATGATGCAAAATATAGGAGTGTGAGAAATGTCATTCCCTTAAGAGTCCCTTCCCTTCCAATTAAGAAACATGAGCCAGATGTGATAAAGAACTTAATCTTCAATTTGACTGTACTAATTTATCTTCTCACCAATAGTGCAGTTGGGTTCCCTTTTCTCTACATCTTCACCAACATTTGTTATCTCTTGTCTCCTTCATGATAGCCATTCTAACAGGTGTGAGGTGATATCCTATTGTGATTTTGATTTACATTCCCCTGATGATTATTGATGTTGGACACTTTTTTTCCTGTTCTTGTTGGCTATTGGATGTCGTCCTTGAAAAAACTTCTGTTCAGTTCCTATATTTTGGATATTAACCCCTTATCAGATATAAGGTTTTTAAATATTTTCCCCCATCCCATAAGTTGTCTTTCACTTTTTTTATTGTTTCTCTTCCTGTGAAGATTTTCAGTTTATTATAGTTCAACTTATTGATTTTTGCTTTTGATGTCATATACAAAAACTTTTTGCCAAGGAGATTTTGTCAAGGAGATTTTCCCTCTGTTTACTTCTAGAAGTTTTATGGTATCAGATCTTGTGTTTAAGTCTTTAATCCATTTCAAGTTAATTTTTGTGAGGAGTGTAAGATAGAGGTTCAATTTCATTTTTCTGCATGTTGTTATCCAGTTTTCCTAACATCATTTATTGAAGAGACTGTCTTTTCTCCATTGAGTATTCTTGGAGCCCTAAATGTGACACACCATACTAATAAAATGAATGCTAAAATCATACAATTGTCTCAATAGATGCAGAAAAAGCATTAGACAAAATACAACATACTTTCATGATAAAAACACTTGATAAATTGGGTATAGAAGGAACATACTTCAACATAATAAAGGTTATATATGACAAACCCACAGCTAACATCATACTCAAATGAGAAAAGTTGAAATGTTTTTCCTCTAAGTCCTGGAATAATTCAAGGATATCCATGCTTACCACTCCTATTCAACATTGTGCTGGAAATCCTGGCTAGAGTAATCAGGCATGATAAATAAAATGCATTCAAATTGGAAAGAAGTAAAAATGTTTCTGTTTGCAGATGGTATGATCTTATATAGAGAAAATCCTAAAGACTCCACTGAAAAAAATGTCAGAATGAATCCACAAATTCAGTAAAGTTGCAGGATATAAAATCAACATACAGAAATCAGTTGTGTTTATGCACACTAACAACAAAACATCTAAAAAAGAAATAAAGGAAAAAATCCTGCTCACAACAGCATCAAAAACAGTAAAATACTCAGAAATAAATTTAACCAATAAAATGAAATATCCATACAATGAATCCTAAACAACTTTGATGAAAGAAATCAAAGAAGATACAAACAAATGGAAGAACAATCCCTTTTCATGGATTGGAAGAGTTAACACTGTTAAATTGACTAGACTACTCAAAGCCATCTGTAGAATTCAACACAATCCTTATCAAAATTTCAGTGACATTTTTCACATAAATAGAACAAACAATACTAAAATTTATATATAATCACAAAAGACTTTGAATAGCTAAAGTGTTACTGAGAATGAAAAACAAAGTCAGAAGCATCATGCTTCCTAATTTCAAACTGTACTGTTACCGAACCTGAAGTGAGTTCACTCACCCGTTACACAGCAAGCCAATCTCTGACACCAGGTGTGGTGGAAGAAAGTAGGAATTTTATTTTTGCACAGTGCTGAGCAAGGAGAGAGGGCAGTTAACGCTGAAATCCCAAACTCCCCGAAAAGCTAAAAGGAAGGGTTTTTATCTAGGGCTTTAGGTAGGGGAGGGGGAGCATATGGCCTTGCTGGTCAGAGCTTTCCCACCAGCCTGTCTTTGGCCTTGAGAGACTTACAGAGAGGAGGAAACCAATGACCTTGCTGGTCAGCAGCTTTCCCACCAGTCTGTATCTCTTTGTGGGGGGAGATAGTCCAGCTGCTTGTCCTTGATGGTGCCTGTCTCCATGGGGAATAGTGGATTCTGGAGCCAGGAAGCCAGAGAGTAAGCAGGGAATGAGTGTTTTGGTTTTAACCCCATATATGCTGGGTTTAATGTGGGGAAACTGATATCCGGGTTGGTATCAGTACTACAAAGGTACACGACAGTCATGAGTCACTTAATGATGGGCACATGTTCTGAGAAATGCATCAGTACGTGATTCCATCATCGTGTGAACATCATAGAATGTACTGACACAAGCCTAGATGGTATAGCCTACTACACCTCTAGGCTATATGGTACTGATCTCATGGGACCATCATCACATATGCGGTCCATTATTGGCCGAAACATCATTATGCAGCACCTGACTGTATGTGTGAATATTCTGAGATTTCTGCTTCTCTTATCTCTTCTATTTTCAAACCTCAATTGCATGCAAGATGCAAATCTGAGTTTATGTCCATCCGCCCCATTTTTGAATACATCTTCACATGCTCAAAACCAGCAGATGTTCCTCTCCTCCCTTTATATAAGGTATACCCTTTTTGTTTTTTTAATTTCAGATTTATTGAGGTATAATTGACATATAAAATTCTAAGTTATTTATGGGGTACATCATGGTGATTTGATGTCTGATATATTGTGCACATTGTGAAAGGGTTCCCCTCAACTAGTTAATTAACACATCCATCACCTCACATATTTATCTTTTTGTGTGTGTGAGAACATTTGAGTTCTACAGGCTTAGCACATTTCAGTTACACCGTACAGTCACCATGTTTTCAACTATAGTCACCATGTTTTACATTAGATCCTCAGACCTTATTCATCTTATAGCTGAAAATTTCTACCCTTTTACCAACCTCTCCCTATTTTCCCCACCCCCCAGCACCTGGCAAACACTTTTCTGTTTTCTATTTGTACAAGTCTGACTTTTCCTTCTTTCTTTATTTTTTAGATTCCACACATAAGTCATCTTTAAATCTGATGATGCAAAACATAAAGAGGCTGGAGCATATTGTCAAGACTCTGTTTTATTTCTTACTTAAGCAATACCAATGTGTTTAACCTTCTCTTAGGTTTCTATTTAATCCTATTAAAACAGTTCTTGACTTTTAATTTTAACTGAAAATTTACCTTCCATTATAATTATAAATTGCATTTTCTGAATAAGATAAAAATACTTAGTAAACATATATAGTGGCTGTTATTTTTAAAAATATAAATTTCAGTAAATATATTTTGAAAAATCTATATTATGATGAAAATAGATAGCATATGCTAAATTTTCTCTTTTTTCCTAAGATTTTATGTATACTATCTTGTTTAATTCTCATGACAAGTCAATAAAACAGGGACTATTTTCATCTCTAGTTTACAGACAAAAATTTAGGCCCAGGATTTCATATATCTTTTCTAAAGTTACAGGGCTATAAAGTAGTAAGTAGCCCCTGGATTTGGATTTATGAGTCTGAGTACAGAGTTCATATTCTCCATCATTATATTCTCCCACACATCTTGAAGCTATAATAAAAAATAAGTATAATTCATGATCGCTCACTAACTTCTAAATGTTTCCTGTTTTTAGGCCATCTTGCAGAGATAATTGAATTAAGAGATAAAGTGAGATAGAAACATTTATTACTGATTTGGGAGGCATACAGAACTGGTTTAAAACCTTGCTTCTGGCACTTCTTAGCAGAACAACTTCAAAGAATTTGTTTACTTATCTGAAATGTAGATTGTTCATCTGTAACTTTTCAATAGATATACCTAAATTTGTACTATTTTTATGAGACAGAAGTATGATAACAGGAGAACATTGGACACTTTTCAGGCATTCTACTTGTTCCTAAAATGAAAGGATAAGTAGGATTCACAGTTTCTCTTTAAGGTGAATCACTTTAGATGGAGTGTGGTCTCTTCAAAAGAATACATTGGATGGATATCATGTTCTAGAAACTTTTAAAAAATTTACACTATTTTTTTTAGTTTTAATTTAACTACAAGTTCTTTTGAACCAAATAAACGTTCTAAATTTTCTTCTTTATATAACTTTTTATTCTATTATCTTAACTTTATTTTTTCATTTACATGTTAGCTTATTTTATTCTATACATTTTACTTTCATACATTCATTCATTAATCTGAAATGTAAATAACCATGAAACCCTCTATTTTGTGCATGTGTGTATGCTGGTATTATTGAGGTGTAGATTAAATGAGTTTATAACGGAATCATGACATTTTCATTCTCTAGTGACTATATGGCCCTCTTCAGGTATGACATTCCAATTTTGAGGCACAAGGGTAGACACTGAGCTTCATAATGAGCCAGAAAGTTAAAAGAAATGAAAACGAGAAAACTTATGTTACTTTACTGAATTTATTTCAAAATAATCTTTGA
>NW_025799152.1:0-11128 GCF_021613505.1 Equus quagga
TCAAAGATTATTTTGAAATAAATTCAGTAAAGTAACATAAGTTTTCTCGTTTTCATTTCTTTTAACTTTCTGGCTCATTATGAAGCTCAGTGTCTACCCTTGTGCCTCAAAATTGGAATGTCATACCTGAAGAGGGCCATATAGTCACTAGAGAATGAAAATGTCATGATTCCGTTATAAACTCATTTAATCTACACCTCAATAATACCAGCATACACACATGCACAAAATAGAGGGTTTCATGGTTATTTACATTTCAGATTAATGAATGAATGTATGAAAGTAAAATGTATAGAATAAAATAAGCTAACATGTAAATGAAAAAATAAAGTTAAGATAATAGAATAAAAAGTTATATAAAGAAGAAAATTTAGAACGTTTATTTGGTTCAAAAGAACTTGTAGTTAAATTAAAACTAAAAAAAATAGTGTAAATTTTTTAAAAGTTTCTAGAACATGATATCCATCCAATGTATTCTTTTGAAGAGACCACACTCCATCTAAAGTGATTCACCTTAAAGAGAAACTGTGAATCCTACTTATCCTTTCATTTTAGGAACAAGTAGAATGCCTGAAAAGTGTCCAATGTTCTCCTGTTATCATACTTCTGTCTCATAAAAATAGTACAAATTTAGGTATATCTATTGAAAAGTTACAGATGAACAATCTACATTTCAGATAAGTAAACAAATTCTTTGAAGTTGTTCTGCTAAGAAGTGCCAGAAGCAAGGTTTTAAACCAGTTCTGTATGCCTCCCAAATCAGTAATAAATGTTTCTATCTCACTTTATCTCTTAATTCAATTATCTCTGCAAGATGGCCTAAAAACAGGAAACATTTAGAAGTTAGTGAGCGATCATGAATTATACTTATTTTTTATTATAGCTTCAAGATGTGTGGGAGAATATAATGATGGAGAATATGAACTCTGTACTCAGACTCATAAATCCAAATCCAGGGGCTACTTACTACTTTATAGCCCTGTAACTTTAGAAAAGATATATGAAATCCTGGGCCTAAATTTTTGTCTGTAAACTAGAGATGAAAATAGTCCCTGTTTTATTGACTTGTCATGAGAATTAAACAAGATAGTATACATAAAATCTTAGGAAAAAAGAGAAAATTTAGCATATGCTATCTATTTTCATCATAATATAGATTTTTCAAAATATATTTACTGAAATTTATATTTTTAAAAATAACAGCCACTATATATGTTTACTAAGTATTTTTATCTTATTCAGAAAATGCAATTTATAATTATAATGGAAGGTAAATTTTCAGTTAAAATTAAAAGTCAAGAACTGTTTTAATAGGATTAAATAGAAACCTAAGAGAAGGTTAAACACATTGGTATTGCTTAAGTAAGAAATAAAACAGAGTCTTGACAATATGCTCCAGCCTCTTTATGTTTTGCATCATCAGATTTAAAGATGACTTATGTGTGGAATCTAAAAAATAAAGAAAGAAGGAAAAGTCAGACTTGTACAAATAGAAAACAGAAAAGTGTTTGCCAGGTGCTGGGGGGTGGGGAAAATAGGGAGAGGTTGGTAAAAGGGTAGAAATTTTCAGCTATAAGATGAATAAGGTCTGAGGATCTAATGTAAAACATGGTGACTATAGTTGAAAACATGGTGACTGTACGGTGTAACTGAAATGTGCTAAGCCTGTAGAACTCAAATGTTCTCACACACACAAAAAGATAAATATGTGAGGTGATGGATGTGTTAATTAACTAGTTGAGGGGAACCCTTTCACAATGTGCACAATATATCAGACATCAAATCACCATGATGTACCCCATAAATAACTTAGAATTTTATATGTCAATTATACCTCAATAAATCTGAAATTAAAAAAACAAAAAGGGTATACCTTATATAAAGGGAGGAGAGGAACATCTGCTGGTTTTGAGCATGTGAAGATGTATTCAAAAATGGGGCGGATGGACATAAACTCAGATTTGCATCTTGCATGCAATTGAGGTTTGAAAATAGAAGAGATAAGAGAAGCAGAAATCTCAGAATATTCACACATACAGTCAGGTGCTGCATAATGATGTTTCGGCCAATAATGGACCGCATATGTGATGATGGTCCCATGAGATCAGTACCATATAGCCTAGAGGTGTAGTAGGCTATACCATCTAGGCTTGTGTCAGTACATTCTATGATGTTCACACGATGATGGAATCACGTACTGATGCATTTCTCAGAACATGTGCCCATCATTAAGTGACTCATGACTGTCGTGTACCTTTGTAGTACTGATACCAACCCGGATATCAGTTTCCCCACATTAAACCCAGCATATATGGGGTTAAAACCAAAACACTCATTCCCTGCTTACTCTCTGGCTTCCTGGCTCCAGAATCCACTATTCCCCATGGAGACAGGCACCATCAAGGACAAGCAGCTGGACTATCTCCCCCCACAAAGAGATACAGACTGGTGGGAAAGCTGCTGACCAGCAAGGTCATTGGTTTCCTCCTCTCTGTAAGTCTCTCAAGGCCAAAGACAGGCTGGTGGGAAAGCTCTGACCAGCAAGGCCATATGCTCCCCCTCCCCTACCTAAAGCCCTAGATAAAAACCCTTCCTTTTAGCTTTTCGGGGAGTTTGGGATTTCAGCGTTAACTGCCCTCTCTCCTTGCTCAGCACTGTGCAAAAATAAAATTCCTACTTTCTTCCACCACACCTGGTGTCAGAGATTGGCTTGCTGTGTAACGGGTGAGTGAACTCACTTCAGGTTCGGTAACAGTACAGTTTGAAATTAGGAAGCATGATGCTTCTGACTTTGTTTTTCATTCTCAGTAACACTTTAGCTATTCAAAGTCTTTTGTGATTATATATAAATTTTAGTATTGTTTGTTCTATTTATGTGAAAAATGTCACTGAAATTTTGATAAGGATTGTGTTGAATTCTACAGATGGCTTTGAGTAGTCTAGTCAATTTAACAGTGTTAACTCTTCCAATCCATGAAAAGGGATTGTTCTTCCATTTGTTTGTATCTTCTTTGATTTCTTTCATCAAAGTTGTTTAGGATTCATTGTATGGATATTTCATTTTATTGGTTAAATTTATTTCTGAGTATTTTACTGTTTTTGATGCTGTTGTGAGCAGGATTTTTTCCTTTATTTCTTTTTTAGATGTTTTGTTGTTAGTGTGCATAAACACAACTGATTTCTGTATGTTGATTTTATATCCTGCAACTTTACTGAATTTGTGGATTCATTCTGACATTTTTTTCAGTGGAGTCTTTAGGATTTTCTCTATATAAGATCATACCATCTGCAAACAGAAACATTTTTACTTCTTTCCAATTTGAATGCATTTTATTTATCATGCCTGATTACTCTAGCCAGGATTTCCAGCACAATGTTGAATAGGAGTGGTAAGCATGGATATCCTTGAATTATTCCAGGACTTAGAGGAAAAACATTTCAACTTTTCTCATTTGAGTATGATGTTAGCTGTGGGTTTGTCATATATAACCTTTATTATGTTGAAGTATGTTCCTTCTATACCCAATTTATCAAGTGTTTTTATCATGAAAGTATGTTGTATTTTGTCTAATGCTTTTTCTGCATCTATTGAGACAATTGTATGATTTTAGCATTCATTTTATTAGTATGGTGTGTCACATTTAGGGCTCCAAGAATACTCAATGGAGAAAAGACAGTCTCTTCAATAAATGATGTTAGGAAAACTGGATAACAACATGCAGAAAAATGAAATTGAACCTCTATCTTACACTCCTCACAAAAATTAACTTGAAATGGATTAAAGACTTAAACACAAGATCTGATACCATAAAACTTCTAGAAGTAAACAGAGGGAAAATCTCCTTGACAAAATCTCCTTGGCAAAAAGTTTTTGTATATGACATCAAAAGCAAAAATCAATAAGTTGAACTATAATAAACTGAAAATCTTCACAGGAAGAGAAACAATAAAAAAAGTGAAAGACAACTTATGGGATGGGGGAAAATATTTAAAAACCTTATATCTGATAAGGGGTTAATATCCAAAATATAGGAACTGAACAGAAGTTTTTTCAAGGACGACATCCAATAGCCAACAAGAACAGGAAAAAAAGTGTCCAACATCAATAATCATCAGGGGAATGTAAATCAAAATCACAATAGGATATCACCTCACACCTGTTAGAATGGCTATCATGAAGGAGACAAGAGATAACAAATGTTGGTGAAGATGTAGAGAAAAGGGAACCCAACTGCACTATTGGTGAGAAGATAAATTAGTACAGTCAAATTGAAGATTAAGTTCTTTATCACATCTGGCTCATGTTTCTTAATTGGAAGGGAAGGGACTCTTAAGGGAATGACATTTCTCACACTCCTATATTTTGCATCATTCATGTTTAAGTACTCCTACAGGGAAGGCAAAAGAAGCATTTTCCAGTCAAAATCTTGTGTGAGAGTGGATTTCAGAAAGTGTGAAATAAAGCTGTGATCATCCCTTGTGCCTTCTGGCATGCAGGTGAGAACCTAGCCTCTTTGTGAGATCTAAGAAATCCTGATCCCGGATAATCAGGAAGAATATTAAAATCATTTTTTAAATCTCTTTTAGGTAAGGGTCCCCTTAATGTCTTGGGAAGAAAAGAGGACAGTTGAATACCCTAACTTCTACATGAGCTCTTATCAAAACTGGTAAGATTTGTATTGGAGATTAACTTAGTTATATTTAGTATTTAGAGAAAATAAATCTGATGAATGCTGCAGTGTGCATCTCATACTTAAAAGGCACTTGTGGAAGGATAAAATGTTTAGGAAATTTTCCAGAAGTGTTTTATGATCTAAACTGAGAAGATGGAAATAAAAGACATGCATGGCAGCTCATGATGGAAATGGACCCTAGGTAAGGGCTATTTTTAGACAGGGGTATGAGAGAGAAGCCAATAGAAATAATATCTGTTTGAGTGTTCCAGGAAATGTTCCAAGGAGATGATGACTTTGCTGTGAATATAGTAGGGTGTAGGTTTCCCTTCTCAATGATATTTGCTTACAGAATAGGGTTGAACACTACTGGATTGTATCTATAGGAAATTCTCTTAATTCTTTGACTAATTCAAAAAATATTTATTATTAAATACGTATTTTCTTCTAGATGCTTAAATTCAGCAGTGAACAAATAAAAATTACTTTTGTTATGTTGCTTCATTCTAACGTATGTCATTCATATCTATCACTCTAATTTATACATATATATGTATATACGTATATATCAATTTTGTGAGCTGTACAAACATGTCAGTCTGTCTATATCTCTATCTTGTGACTTAGATACATAGATGATAGATAGATAGACTATAGGTAGATAATCATTTTATAATACTTAATTGCTAGAAACTGCAAACAACTTTTCACTTGTTTGCTAAAGAGTTTTGACAAAGACAATATTTGCAAAACTTCTAAGACTGCAAGTGAACCTCTAGTTAGTGGCATTCTGGGGCTATGTAACGTGGTAAAGAGTACCGAGTTCCAGAACTGCCTCTATAGCTGACTCACTGTCTTACCCAAACTCCTAGATCTTACTGTGATCTAAGAATTTTGCTGTCCCTCCAGCCTAAATCACAAGACAGTGGTTATTGTTACGTAATATGCCAATGTGAATAACAAATCATTCCTAAGGTAAAGTTTTTAGAAGCTTTATTTTTAATGCAGTGTCATTAAGACATTTTCAAATATTATCAAAGGGAATATATTAAAAGGCAGGTCATCTTTCCACCTCAGACATTAACAATGCAATTTCCCCACCTAGAGACCACAATTGTCATGCTATTTTGGTACTTTCCTAATACAATTAATTTATTTAAGTGTATGTGTATGTGATATATATTATTCTACTGTTAATGAGTATATTAAATTCTTAAGCACAACCTTCTGAACTCTTTCACTTTACAACATATTTTAGGAAAAATGGCATCTATATCATCCATTTTGATTAATAATTGCATAACGAACATTCCCTGATTTATTCAGCTTCCTTCTGATGGCCACTGAAGTTGTGTCCTGTCTTTTGCTACCATGGAAAGGGATGCAAAGATTGTCTTTGTGCCTGTGAGTGAGATTTTCCACAGTAAATGAAACCACTAGACTTACATCCACATGCAGTTGTAATATCATGGATGTTGAAAATCACTCCCTAAGAGATTGCACCCACTTAAACTCCTACCAAAAATGTGGAGATTGATCGTTTCCCGCATTATTTTCAGTACTATTTGTTAAATGACACTTAGCAAAAAGATCACTTTTAATATGATAGGTGAAAAAGATATCTAATTGGAATTTAAATTTGAATGTATTTAGCTGTGAAGGAAAGGTTTTCTTTGAAATCAGTTTATTGTCCATTACTCACTTATGCTGTCTTTGTAACAATTGATCTCTAAAATCCATCTATGGATTTTATCCATCGACGAGATTACGCTTCTGTCTGACATATATGTCATATATATATTTTACCAGTTTGGTGCTTATCGTATGCTTTTCATTGTGCTATTATCTGGAGAATATACGTGAGAGGTACATAAAAGAATTCGTCTACCATTTGGTATATATGAATGAGTATTCATTCCCTTCTATTTATATCTTTTCTTACTGAAGTCAATGTGTGGGAAATTCAAGAATATAGATCCAAAAAATTTTATTGAAAAGTTTCAGCTATGACTTGGAGCTTCTTGAGCTCATTTTCTAAATCCCTGGTGCTTAACATAACAAGAAATTTGAAAGAACATTCTGATTTATGGCAAACATTCTCCCTCTATTTTTTCTTAGTTTTCCTCTCAGTATCTCCTTATGTCTTAAGGAAATATGTTGAAAGACTCAGAAAAATAATGAATAATGGGAATAATTTAACTTTGGACACAGAGTATAATTTAAAAAGTATAAACTTTAATGATAGAAGTTGAATTTAGAACTGTAAACAATGGGAAAAGTTTGAGAGGTAAAGTGAAAGGAAATAAACTTCATCAAGGAAAAAAATTAAAATAAGTCTCATGATCCTGGATCAACTAACCCGGTGTTCATTGCTAAATTTGTGTCTGTTTTTATCTCATTCTCCCTCACTCTCTCAACCTGTGTGTGTGTGTTTGGGTTTTATTAAGGAAGTTTTGTTTTGATATCATTCCTTGAATATTCAGAGTATTTACCAGAAGATATTTTATAACTGGACTACCAGGTTTATGTAATGTGAAAGCATATTAGAATAAATCATTCACAAGTTTTCTCTATTTTTTCAACATGCTTCTAATAGGTCTTCACTGAAAACTAAAGAAAGGCATTCAGCTCAAGAAGTTATCCATTCATACTAAAACTCCTAAATTAATGTTTATTATGCCTGAAGAATCATTTAATTTTTCATTATTTATATATTTTATTGTTTTCATAAACAGTCAGGTAAACATATTGAATAAATCTTTTCATTTCTATTTTATTCAGAGAAAACAACACAGAAGTTGGTGATCACCCGTGGATAAGTGGCACTTCCACAATACAGTACATGTATTTGACCTTCAAATGTAGTATTTATTTCATAATTTTTTTCCTTTGCAGATTACCTATTTCTACCCCACACTTTGTCTGCTTTGACTGAAACAATGAAACAAAATAACAGTGTAAATGACTTCATACTGTTAGGATTGACACAAGATCCTGTGAGGCAGAAAATGGTGTTTGTAATCTTCTTCATTTTCTATGTGGGAACTGTGGTGGGGAATTTGCTTATTATTGTGACCATCAAGTCCAACCAGACACTTGAGACACCCATGTACTTCTTCCTATTTTACTTGTCCCTTGCTGATTCTTGCTTTTCAACTTCCACAGCTCCAAGACTAATTGTGAATGCTCTCTCTGCCACAACAATCATATCTTACAATGAGTGCATGACCCAAGTCTTTGCACTACATTTATTTGGCTGCATGGAAATCTTTGTCCTCATCCTCATGGCCATGGATCGCTATGTAGCCATCTGTAAGCCCTTACATTACCCAACTATTATGAGCCGGCAGGTCTGCATCATCCTGATTGTTCCTGCATGGATAGGGTCTTTTATACATTCTATAGCTCAGATTATCCTGGCCTTGAGATTGCCTTTCTGTGGACCCAATTTGATTGATCATTATTGCTGTGATTTGCAGCCCTTGCTGAAACTCGCATGCATGGACACTTATTTAATCAACCTGTTGTTGGTGTCTAACAGTGGGGCTATTTGCTCAAGTAGTTTTGTGATTCTGATGACCTCATACATTGTTATTTTGCATTCACTGAGAAATCACAGTGCAGAAGGGAGGAACAAAGCTCTCTCCACATGCACTTCCCACATCATTGTAGTTATCTTATTTTTTGGTCCATGTATATTCATATATACACGCCCCCCAACCACTCTCCCCATGGACAAGATGGTAGCAGTATTTTATACTATTGGCAAACCCTTTCTCAACCCACTCATCTACACACTGAGGAATTCAGAAGTGAAAAATGCAATGAGAAAATTATGGCATATCAAAATTACCTCAGGAACCAAAAAATGAATTGAGGGCCTCAGTTGATTAATTATTGAGTCATGGTTCAACTCAATCTGTACAGATATCAAATATGATAGTGTACATCCTGACTCCCCCATGCAATCTAATAAAATGCGCCTGATTGTCTTACCTTTTTCTGTGCTTCTGCCCTCAGATAGTAGCTTCCCTCCTATCTTCAGCCTCTTTCTCTTCTGACTCCTTCTCTACCTGAGAGCTCAATTCTGCTTTTGCAGATGGTGAAATATGCCTCACAACACTGTCTATACTCTGGTTCAATAAGAAGAAAGACACTATACGATCACAACTGTTTTTGCATGTGGGCATCTATAAGTAAAGTGTAGCTATTTTTCTATGATTAGTAATTCCCTCTTTAGCACCTCTCAGGTAAGGTATTCTGTTTGTTCTTGAACACTTCCAGAGCAAAGAAACTAACTTTGTGTATCAAGAAGTTCATTACATTACCTCATTGTTTTTTCTTGAAAAGTTGCATATTATTGAATCAAGGGATGTTTTTATATAATAATATTCTAAAATAGCTTTTCTTACTGTTTTCTTTGCTTGTTAAGATAACTGGGGTTTTATGTATGGGGTTTTATACATGTGGTGTGACAAAGACCTTGAGATAGTCAGCTGTTTGTGTGATTGTATATAGGAGCTACAACAGTAGAATCCTACAATTCTAAGAGGTAAGAAAGTAAAATAATGTATGTTGTCAGAACTTAATGAAAATTAAAAATACACAAGAGATACTACCTATACTCTGAGAATGAAGTGTATAGAAGTAGAACCCGGTTTGAAGAAAAAGAAATGTATATTAGTTTTTAAAGTGGGATTATGTCAATGAAACAAAAGAAAGTACCATTGACATTAAAGAAATACTACTCTTGTCTCTAATTAGTGGAGATAGAATCCATTACTGCAGCAGGAAGCTGCTTTCTTTCTCTATGTGTGCTTCCCAATACAGGGGTAGTACAGAATCATAAGTTAGAATTGCCAATAGAATGTTGGTGCCCAGAGTGGGCAGAGCAGATTAACACCTATGCCTTGGATGTGAATGCCAGGGATAATATCATGCACTTTTAATATTTAGCAATTTCAGTATACTAAAGTGTATGACAATCTTAATAACTCTTACAAGATTCCATTTCATTTTTAATATTGTTTCTCCTTATTTAAATGGAAAACCTTACCAATACTAATATTATTCTCCTGTCAAAGATTACTTTAAAATAAATTCATTAAAATAACACAACTTTTCAGTTTTGTCACTTCTTTTTGCTTCCCGAAACATTATGAAGCTCAGCATCTGCACTGGTGTCCCATAGTGGCATGTCGTGCATGAGGAGTGTCATTAAATTAACTCTGAGTGGAGATGTTATGATCCATCATAAATTTACCTAATTTACTTCTCTATAACACCAGCACTGGCAAACACACGCATGCACACACACACACACACACACACACACACATACTATACAGACTTTCATGGTGATTTGCATCTTAGATGAATAATTGAAGATAGGAGGTATAGAAGAAAAGAAATAAACTAAAATATAATGAAAAACATCAAAACTGTAAAATAGAAGTCAAAGCTACAAAGGGGAAGAAAAATTGGAAGGGTTTGAGTGGTTCAAAATCACTTTTAGTCAAATTAAAACTTGGAAAATGAAGTAAAATTGTTTAAATTTCTAGGATATCATATCCATCCAATAGATGCCTTTGAAGTGACTGCCAGCCCTAAAAAGCACTTCATCTAAAAGAAAAACTATGAATTCTAGTTTTCCTTTTATTTTAGGAACAAGTAGTGTCTGATATATGTCCAAAGCTTTCTGGTTATCATGTTCGTGTCTCACAAAAATAGTACAAAGTCATGTTTTCCTATGGAAAATATATGGATGAAAAATCTAAAGGTGAGCGAAACAAATTCCTTGAGGTTGTTTTGCTAAGTAGGGTAACCAATGTTTTAAACCACTTCTGTGTATAATTCCAAGTCAGTAACAAACACCTCTATCCTGTATTATGTCTTATTTCAAATATCTTCGTAAATGGCAGAAAACACAGTAAATATTAAGAAGTTGTTGCAGTGATCATAAACTACTCTCATTTTAGCATCAAAGTAGGTGATAGACTGTAAAGATTAAGAGTATAATCTCTGAAGTCAGACTGCATGAATCTGAATGCGGACTTTAACACTTTTGTTAACAGCTTTATTGAGATTTTTTGGCAACAAAAATTGCATATATTTGGCTTTTACACCTTGATGTTTTGAGATATCTATAATGTGAAAAGATAACCCCAATTAAACTAATTAACATGCCCATTGTCTCTACCTAGTTTCCATTGTGTGTGTGTGTGTGTGTGATGACATTTAAGATCTACCCTCTTTGCAAATTCGAGTATACAATATGGTATTTGTAATTATAGTTTCCATGCTATATATTAGATCTCTAGAACTTATTCATTCTACATAACTGAAACCCTGTACCCTTTGACCAACATCTTTCCATTTCCCACAACCCCTGTACCCTGGTAACCAACATTCAGTTCTCAGCTTCTATGACTTGAGGTCTTAGGGGTTTGGGGAGA
>NW_025799153.1:0-8457 GCF_021613505.1 Equus quagga
TTATTTCTGGACTCTTCATTCTATTTCTTTTGTCTATATGTCTGTCTTTATACCAGTACAACACTGTTTTGATTACTGTAGCTTTGTAGTAAGTTTGGAAATCAGAAAGTGTGAGGCTTCCAACTTTGTTCTTTTTCAAGATCATTTTGGCTATTCAAGATCCCTTGAAATTCCATATGAATTTTACAATGCATTTTTCTATTTCTGCACAAAACATCATTGGGATTTTGATAGGGACTGCATTAAAGCTGTAGATTGCTTTGGGTGGACTGACATAATAACAATATTAAGCCTTCCAGTCCATGAACACAGGATGCCTTCCCCTTTGTGTCTTCTTTAATGCCTCTCAGCAATGTTTTGCAGTTTTCGTGTACAGGTCTTCTGCCTCCTTGGTTAAGTTTATTTCTAAGTATTTCATTCCTTTTGGTCTATTATAAATGGGACTGCTTTCTTAATTCTCTTTTTAGACTGTTCATTAGTAGTGTATAGAAACAAGACTGATTTTTGCGTGTTGGTTTTGTATACTGCAATTGTGCTGAAATCATTTATTAGTTCTAACAGTTTTTGTGCGGAATCTTGAAGATTTCCTACCTACAAGATCACATTGCTTGTGAATGGAGATAATTTTACTTCTTCCTTTCCAATTTAGATGTGTTTTCTTTCTTTTTCTTGACTAATTTCTCTGGCTAGGACTTCCAGTACTATGTTGAATAGAAGTGGCAAAAGTGAGCATCCTTGCCTTGCTCCTGATCTTAGAGAAGCTTTCAGTCTCTCACCGTTGACTATGATGGTGGCTGTGGGTTTTCAATATATGGCCTGTATTATTTGAGGTAGATACCTTCTATCCTTGTTTGTTGAGTGTTTTTATTATTAAAGGGTATTAAATTTTTATACAATATATATAAAGGGTATCAAATGCTTTTTCGACATTAATTGATATGATCATGTGGGGTTTTTTCCCCTTCATTTTGTTAATGTGGTGTATTAAATTGATTGATTTTCACTGAACCATTCTTGCATTCCAGGAATAAATCCCACTTGGTCATGGTATATAATCCTTTTAACATGCTAACTTCAGTGTGCTAGTATTTTGTTGACCATTTTCTATCAATATTCATTAAAAATTCATCTGTAGTTTAATTTTTTTGTTTTTGTCTTCAGTTTTAGTATGATGGTCTCATAGAATTTATGAGTTTCGAAGTGCAGTGTTCTTCCTCTTTAATTTTTGGAGCCTTAGAATTGGTTTTAATTCTTGTTTACAAGGAGTTGAACTCCTGGTTTAAAATCTACCTGTGATCTTTCAGGCCTGACCGTAGATAATTACAAAGGTTTTACCTGACAGGCCTCACGAAGGAAAGCTGCCTTCCCCACACAGACCTGGTGAATAGCCAATAAACTGCAGTCTGTAAAGACAGCTGTAGTCAAGGACTCAGGCCCCCCTGGCTCATTATGCTCTTCACATAGTTGCATTCCTAGCCCAGGTGGCTTCATCCCTTGGTCTCTTTCTGAGGCCTTGGGCAGAGGTCTCCTTCAAGCACTCAGCTGAGACCGCCTTACAGTGGGGAGGAGAGGAAAACTTGAAGACACTTTTCCCCACTCTGACTCAGTATCCTGTACTTTTCCACTCCTAGCCCTTCCCTTCACACTTCCCCCACTTCAGGGTCCATAAATTGCCAGAGACTTTTGTTCACAGCTCTCTGCCATGGCTGTGCTGATCAACCTGACCTTCAACTTGTGTGCTGTTCTGTTGAGGGAAATGGAACAGGGATGTTAACATTTTCTCCAGTTTTATCCTCTTGCTTATATCATCACAGTAAGGATTAAAGGTTTAACTCTTTCATTTCTGCCTTGTTGCTTTAATTGGCTACTTCGACAGCTGGCAGCTCAGCTCTCTCCCTTTCTCCCAGCTTAGCTGTTCTCCTGACACTTGAAATGCATGGTAGAATTGACCAGTGAAACCACCTGGTCCTGGGCTTTTCTTTGTTGGAAGGGTTTTTAAATTGTATATAGGCATATACCTATTGTCTCCTAGATCATCATCTAATATTTTTTTGTTTTGGGGGTTTGGGTTGGGTTTTTTTTCATTTAAGTCATCTAATTTGAGTGGAAGGTAGGGTAGTTACTCATTGAGATTGTACTCTACCCAGTCTGCCTCTTTCCCACAGGAAGTATAGAATGACTAATGTAACTGAGATGACCAGAAGCTGTCATCCACAGGCCACATTCTTACTCAGTAAAAGGCAACTATTTCTGACTTGGCTTACTTGGACATGCACAGTGTTTTCTTCTCCTCAGTTTCCTTTCCCCAATGCCCTAGGACTGTTAGGGCAGAGCCTGCTATGCTGAGGGAAATCCACCACTCCTCAGTACTTCATCTAAAAACTGGCTGGATAAATTCACCATGATGTGTCCCAGATCAATGCATCCCCACATTCCCTGATCCAGCTCTACCATTTGAAACCTCAGTTAGGCCTGACTCTCTATTCTGGAAGTCAGTATCCTACAGAGAAGGCATAAGAGGAAGTGCTCTTTCCTTTGAGTAACAAAACCAATTGCCTTGCCTACAGAACAAATGGAGAACATGGGAAAAAAGCAATACCACCTTTCCCCCGCTCTACCTAACACACATACACACATACATATGCACACCTTCAAGCACAATCGTTATTCTCACTTCTCCTGACACCATTTTAGTGACAGCAGTGGGATAAACCATATCAATACTTGGGCAAAGGATTTCTGTATCCAGAAAGATGGAGTAGATGTATATTTCCCATCTCCTCTTACTACACACAGTTTAAAACCCTGTATGTAAAATATAAGACAAATATAACAACATGCTTCATTGTGGATAAAAGAAGCAGATCGCCTAGGAAACATGGGACTCAAGGAACAACACTGCAGTGAGTCTTGTGGGCTTTCTCTTTCCTGCATTTCCAGACGGGCTGCTGGAGAAGACAGTAACCTAGAAATACCAACAGGCATGGACAGAAATGTCCCATGAAAAGCTGCTCTCTCTAGCCAGAGGACCAAAAACGGGACAGCCTACCAAGACAGGAAACTTATAAACAACAACCATTCTACTCCAGCCAAACACCACAGGAAAAAATAAACAAATAAACAAAAACTGTAGCCCCACTCTGAAAACTGCCAACAAGGCTGAGTGGGGAGCCTAGAATTCTGCCTTAACCAGGCTACTGCTAGGCATCCCAACTCTCCCCCTCACCCTCCCCCAACCAGGGTGATACCAGAGAAGGCCAAGTGGGGTGCACAGACTTTCATGGGGGGTAACAAGGGTCCCTCTCTCTTCAGTGTCACTGAAGACCACAAAGGGAGTCTAGATATTAACACCACCTGGTAGTAATGAGATGCCCTCCCACTCCCCACTGAAGAGGTTTCAGTGAAGTCTAGTGGAGTTCAGGATTTTTCCCACCACCCAGAGGCAATAAGGCCACACTTACCAACTCACCTCCCTTCCTGGCTTCACTAAAGGCCACATGGGGAAGAATAACAAGGTACACCTGCCCCTCTTAGCCAGGGTCGTATGAGCAGAAGCCTGGAGGGAGCCCGAACTTCTACCCTTATCCCGCAACAATGAAGAGCCCAGGCCCCCCCATAAAGTGTTAATGAAAGACAAGTGGGTAAACTAGATTCCACCTTGACCTGGCAGCGTGGAATAAGGTGTTTTTCCACTTCCCTTAGCACAACAGCATTAGAGTAGGGTTGCTAAAATAGATTTTTAAATGTGACTCAGTCTATGATATAATACCCAATTGTCCAAGGTTCAATAAAAATTGCTTGTCATACCAAGAACCAGGAAAATCTCAACATGAATGAGAAAGAATAATCATCAGACAACAACACTGAAATGAAACAGATATCAGCACTGTCTAATAAGCCTTTTGAAGTTGCCATAATAAAAATGCTTAAATGAGCAATGATGAACAAACATGAAACAAATGAAAATATAGAAAGTCTCAGCCAAGAAATAGAATATATACAGGAGAACCAAATAGGAATTTTAAAACTAAAAACCACAATAACCAAAATGAAAACTCGATCTTTGAGCTCAGCAGCAGGTTGGAGAGGACAGAGGAAGGAATTCATGAACGTGAAGATAGAATGATAAATTATACAATCTGATACTAATTTCAAGTAGCTCAGCAAAAAAAAAAAAAACCCAAAAGATCCAAGATATATTATAGTCAAAATTCTGAAAACTAAAAACTAAGGAAAAAACCCATGGAAGTATTAAGAGAGAAATAACACCTTACCTATAAGAGAAAAAAAAAAAAACCACCACAATTCTAATGGCAACTAATTTCTCATTAGGAAACATGCAGTCTAGAAGAAGAGGGGAAAACATATTTCAACGGCTAAGAAAAAGAACTTTCAACCCAGAATCCTATATCCAGCAAAAATATCCTTCTGGAATAAGGCAGGAATCAAGACGTTCTCATATGTAGGAAAACTAAGAATTTGTTGCCAGCAGACCTACCCTAAGGGTAGCTAAAGCAAGTTCTCCAATAAGCAAAAAAGGAAATAAAAGGTATACAGACCAGAAAGGAAAAGTAAAACTCTCCCTATTTACAGATGTCACAGTGAACTACCCAGAAAATCCCAAGGTATCTATAAAGTAACTCCTAGAACTAACAAGTGAGTTCATTAAGGTTGCAGAATACAAGATTGACACATAATAATTACTTGTATTTCTAGATACATAGCAATGAATATGTGGATACTGAAGTTAAAAACACAATATAACTTAAAATTGCTCAAAAAGACATACGTTAGTATAAATAACATAACACATACAGGACTTGAAGGCCTAAAACTACAAAATGCTGATGAAAGAAATCAAAGAAGATCTAAACAAACAGAAATATAGCATGTTGATGGATTAGAAGATGCAACATAGTAAAAATATCAATTCTCCCCTAGCTGATATAAAATTCCTATCATAACTCCAGCACGATTTTTTATAGATATAGGCAATATCAATTTACAATTTATATGGAAAGCCAAAGGAACTAAAACAACAATTTTGAAAAACAATAATAAAGTGAGAGGAATCACCCTACGCAATTTTAATACTGATTACATGCAAGGTTAGTACTGGTGGAGAGAGAAACACATAGAGCAGTGGAACAGAATAGGAACCCAGATATAATCCCACACAAGTACTGCCAACTGATTTTTGACAAAGGTGCAAAAGCAATTCAACGGAGGAAGAAGAGACTTTTCAACAACTGGTGCTGGAGCAATTGGATATCCATAGGCAAAAACATGAGCCACAGACATAATCTTCACATATATATATATAGGCAAAAACTAACTAAAAATGAATCACAGATTTAAATGCAAAATGTAAAACTATAAAACTTGTAGAAGAAATCACAGGAGAAAATCTTCAGGACCTAGGGCTTGGTGAAGAGTTTCCAGACATGATACCAAAAGCATGACCCACAAGAGGAAAAGATCAATAAATTGTACTTCATTAAAAGTAAAAACTTTTGCTATTCAAAAGACCTCACTAAAGGGTAAAAAGACAAGCTACACACTAAAAGAAAATATTTGAAAACCACATATCTCACAAAGGTCTCATATTTAGGATCTATAAAGAATTCTCAAAACACAATAATAAAAAACAAACAATCCAATTAGAAGATAGGTAAAGATATAAAGAGATGTTTCACCAAAGAGCATATATGGACGGCAAATAAGCACGTGAAAAGATGTTCAACACCACTAGCCATTAGGGAAATACAAATTACAACACAATGAGAGACCACTACATACCTATTAAAAAAAAAATGAAAATACCAAATACTGGTAAGGATGCAGAGAACTAGATCATCCATACACTGCTGGTAGGAATGTAAAATAATACAGTCACTCTGGAAAACAGTTTGACAGTTTCTTAAAAACATAAGCACATACTTAGCAAGTGCCTAGCAACTGCACTCCTGGTATTTATCAGAGAGGAGAAAACTCTCATTCACTCAAAAGTCTACACACAACTATTCATTGCACCTTTATTTGTAATAGGCCAAACCCAGAAACAACTGAAATGTCCTACAACACATGAATAGTTAAATAAACTGTGGTACACCCATACCATGAAATATTACTCCCTAGTAAAAAGGAATGAACTACGGATACACTCAACAACTTGGATGAATGTCAAGGGCATTATGACGAGTGAAAAAAGCCAATCTCAAAAGGTCACACACTGTGCAATTCCATTTCTATGACCTTCTTGAAATGATAAAACTATAGACATGATGAACAAATTAGTGGTTACTAGAGGCTAGGGATGTTTGGTGAGGTAGGGAGGAAACAAGTGTGACATGCTTCTGATGAAGAAGTGGTTTCTGCATCTTAATTGAGGTGGTGGTTCCATGGATTTACTCATGTCATAAAATGACACAGAACTACACACATATTGTACCAAGTCAATGTCCTAGTTTTGAGAGTGTACTATAGTTGTGTAAGATATAGTCACTGGGAGAACTGGGTTAGGGTATACTGAATTTATGTAGTATCTTTGCAACTTTCTGTGAATCTAGAATTATTTCCAAGTAATAAGTAGATAAAAAATTGGTCACATATCTTTCAGGTTGTCTTAATTTGTTGCATAATCTACAGACTAAGATCCTCAGGTCAATAATGTTTCCTAAGGTTCTGTATTTCTAACTGCTCTCTGTCCTAATTACATTAATAGGAAAATAAGAAACTCTTACATATAGGACATAACATGCTCTAAGTGCTTTACATATATAGGCTTTTTTTTTCTAAGATTGGCACCTGGGCTAACATCTGTCGCCAATCTCTTTTTTCCTTCTTCTTCTTTTTCTCCCCAAAGCCCTCCAGTACATAGTTGTATATTCTAGTTGTGCTACGTGGGACGCCGCCCCAGCAGGACTTGATGAGTGGTGCCATGTCTGCACCCAGGATCCGAACAGCGAAATCCTGGGCTGCCGAAGCGGCAAGCGAAACTAACCACTTGGCCACAGGTCCAGCCCCCATATATACGCTTATTAATCCTTACCAAACCTGGTGTAGTAGTAGTAGTATTATCCCCTTTTTACAAATGAAGTCCAAAGCACAGAGAGCTTCCTTGGCTAGAAAGAACTAGAGCCAGTGTATGGAGCCAAACAAAATGTATTCAAAGTCTATGTGGATCTCAGACATATAGAGACTCTAAGGGAAATCAAAGCTGGTGTGCCTTGTTCAAGGCTGAGCTCTAAATATGAGGCGTCCTAGCTGGCTTCTTTCTATTGGCTGTTCCTCACCTAACAAAGAAAATCTGCTTTTGTTTTTACAGTAAGAATGTTGATGAAGATCACATCAAGGACAGGCTGGAGCAGCTGAGATGTCACTTTACATGGGATTTGCTAATTGAAGACACTGCAATGCCTGATTTGGAAAACAGGATCTTCGATGAGATTGAGTTCCTAGACACCAAATACAATGTGGGAATACACAACCTACTGGCCTATGTGAAACACCTGAAAGGCCAGAATGAGGAAGCCCTGAAGAGCTTGAGAGAAGCTGAAGACTTAATCCAGGAAGAACATGGTGACCAATCAGGCATGAGAAGTCTGGTTACCTGGGGCAACTATGCCTGGCTGTATTACCACATGGGCAGACTGGCAGAAGCTCAGACTTACCTGGACAAGGTGGAGAACACTTGCAAGAAGTTTGCAAATCCCTCCAGCTATAGAATCGACTGTCCTCAGATGGACTGTGAGGAAGGATGGGCCTTGCTGAAATGTGGAGGAAAGAATTATAAACGGGCCAAGGCCTGCTTTGAAAAGGCTCTGGAAGTGGACCCAGAAAACCCTGAATTCAGCACTGGGTATGCAATCACCGCCTATCGCCTGGATGGCCTTTACGAATCAGGAAAGGATAGTGCGGAATTTTGTCTAAACATACTAAAACAGGCCATCAGGCTAAATCCAGAAGATGCATATATCAAAGCTCTCCTTGCCCTGAAGCTTCAGGATGTAGGACAAGAAGCTGAAGGAGAAAAGTACATTGAAGAAGCGCTGACCAACACGTCCTCGCACACCTATGTCCTTCGATATGCGGCCAAGTTTTACAGAAAAAAAGGCTCTCTGGATAAAGCTCTTCAGCTCTTTAAAAAGGCCTTGAAGGCAACACCCTCCTCTGCCTTCGTGCATCACCAGATAGGGCTTTGCTACAGAGGACAAATGATTCAAATAAAGAAAGCTGCAAACTGCAAGCCTAGAGGCCAGGATAGAGAAAATGTCAACAGATTGGTTGGCTTGGCTATAGATGAATTTCAAAAGACTTTGACACTAAGGCCCACATTTGAGTTGGCTTATGTTTCCCTGGCTAACATGTATGCAGAAATAGGCCACTACAGAAAGGCTGAGGACACTTTTCAGAAAGTGTTGTACATGAAAATCATTGATGATTGTCTACTGCAAG
>NW_025799154.1:0-3510 GCF_021613505.1 Equus quagga
TTATTTCTGGACTCTTCATTCTATTTCTTTTGTCTATATGTCTGTCTTTATACCAGTACAACACTGTTTTGATTACTGTAGCTTTGTAGTAAGTTTGGAAATCAGAAAGTGTGAGGCTTCCAACTTTGTTCTTTTTCAAGATCATTTTGGCTATTCAAGATCCCTTGAAATTCCATATGAATTTTACAATGCATTTTTCTATTTCTGCACAAAACATCATTGGGATTTTGATAGGGACTGCATTAAAGCTGTAGATTGCTTTGGGTGGACTGACATAATAACAGTATTAAGCCTTCCAGTCCATGAACACAGGATGCCTTCCCCTTTGTGTCTTCTTTAATGCCTCTCAGCAATGTTTTGCAGTTTTCAGTGTACAGGTCTTCTGCCTCCTTGGTTAAGTTTATTTCTAAGTATTTCACTCCTTTTGGTCTATTATAAATGGAACTGTTTTCTTAATTCTCTTTTTAGACTGTTCATTAGTAGTGTATAGAAACAAAACTGATTTTTGCGTGCTGGTTTTGTATACTGCAATTGTGCTGAAATCATTTATTAGTTCTAACAG
Source organism: Equus quagga (assembly GCF_021613505.1). Classification (NCBI taxonomy): domain Eukaryota; kingdom Metazoa; phylum Chordata; class Mammalia; order Perissodactyla; family Equidae; genus Equus; species Equus quagga. Next base: position 563 of record NW_025799154.1, read on the forward strand.
TTTTTGTGCGGAATCTTGAAGATTTCCTACCTACAAGATCACATTGCTTGTGAATGGAGATAATTTTACTTCTTCCTTTCCAATTTAGATGTGTTTTCTTTCTTTTTCTTGACTAATTTCTCTGGCTAGGACTTCCAGTACTATGTTGAATAGAAGTGGCAAAAGTGAGCATCCTTGCCTTGCTCCTGATCTTAGAGAAGCTTTCAGTCTCTCACCGTTGACTATGATGGTGGCTGTGGGTTTTCAATATATGGCCTGTATTATTTGAGGTAGATACCTTCTATCCTTGTTTGTTGAGTGTTTTTATTATTAAAGGGTATTAAATTTTTATACAATATATATAAAGGGTATCAAATGCTTTTTCGACATTAATTGATATGATCATGTGGGGTTTTTTCCCCTTCATTTTGTTAATGTGGTGTATTAAATTGATTGATTTTCACTGAACCATTCTTGCATTCCAGGAATAAATCCCACTTGGTCATGGTATATAATCCTTTTAACATGCTAACTTCAGTGTGCTAGTATTTTGTTGACCATTTTCTATCAATATTCATTAAAAATTCATCTGTAGTTTAATTTTTTTGTTTTTGTCTTCAGTTTTAGTATGATGGTCTCATAGAATTTATGAGTTTCGAAGTGCAGTGTTCTTCCTCTTTAATTTTTGGAGCCTTAGAATTGGTTTTAATTCTTGTTTACAAGGAGTTGAACTCCTGGTTTAAAATCTACCTGTGATCTTTCAGGCCTGACCGTAGATAATTACAAAGGTTTTACCTGACAGGCCTCACGAAGGAAAGCTGCCTTCCCCACACAGACCTGGTGAATAGCCAATAAACTGCAGTCTGTAAAGACAGCTGTAGTCAAGGACTCAGGCCCCCCTGGCTCATTATGCTCTTCACATAGTTGCATTCCTAGCCCAGGTGGCTTCATCCCTTGGTCTCTTTCTGAGGCCTTGGGCAGAGGTCTCCTTCAAGCACTCAGCTGAGACCGCCTTACAGTGGGGAGGAGAGGAAAACTTGAAGACACTTTTCCCCACTCTGACTCAGTATCCTGTACTTTTCCACTCCTAGCCCTTCCCTTCACACTTCCCCCACTTCAGGGTCCATAAATTGCCAGAGACTTTTGTTCACAGCTCTCTGCCATGGCTGTGCTGATCAACCTGACCTTCAACTTGTGTGCTGTTCTGTTGAGGGAAATGGAACAGGGATGTTAACATTTTCTCCAGTTTTATCCTCTTGCTTATATCATCACAGTAAGGATTAAAGGTTTAACTCTTTCATTTCTGCCTTGTTGCTTTAATTGGCTACTTCGACAGCTGGCAGCTCAGCTCTCTCCCTTTCTCCCAGCTTAGCTGTTCTCCTGACACTTGAAATGCATGGTAGAATTGACCAGTGAAACCACCTGGTCCTGGGCTTTTCTTTGTTGGAAGGGTTTTTAAATTGTTTATAGGCATATACCTATTGTCTCCTAGATCATCATCTAATATTTTTTTGTTTTGGGGGTTTGGGTTGGGTTTTTTTTTCATTTAAGTCATCTAATTTGAGTGGAAGGTAGGGTAGTTACTCGTTGAGATTGTACTCTACCCAGTCTGCCTCTTTCCCACAGGAAGTATAGAATGACTAATGTAACTGAGATGACCAGAAGCTGTCATCCACAGGCCACATTCTTACTCAGTAAAAGGCAACTATTTCTGACTTGGCTTACTTGGACATGCACAGTGTTTTCTTCTCCCCAGTTTCCTTTCCCCAATGCCCTAGGACTGTTAGGGCAGAGCCTGCTATGATGAGGGAAATCCACCACTCCTCAGTACTTCATCTAAAAACTGGCTGGATAAATTCACCATGATGTGTCCCAGATCAATGCATCCCCACATTCCCTGATCCAGCTCTACCATTTGAAACCTCAGTTAGGCCTGACTCTTTATTCTGGAAGTCAGTATCCTACAGAGAAGGCATAAGAGGAAGTGCTCTTTCCTTTGAGTAACAAAACCAATTGCCTTGCCTACAGAGCAAAAGGAGAACACAGGAAAAACATAACACCACTTTTCCCCCACCTAACTCACATACACATACACACATACCTTCAAGCACAACGGTTATTGTCATTTCTCTTGACACCATTCTAGTGATGGCAGTAGGATAAACCATATTACTACTTGGGCAACAGACTTCTGCATCCAGAAAGATGGAGTAGATGTATATTTCCCATTTCCCTTCTACATACAGTTAAAAACCTCTTATGTAAAATGTAAAACAAATATAAGAACACACTGAACCGTGGATAAAAGCAGCAGACCACCTAGGAAACTTGGGACTCAAGGAACAACACAACAGCGAGTTTTGTGGGCTTCTCTTTCCTGTATATATCCCAGACTGAGTGCTGGAGAGGCCAGCAACCTAGAAATGCCAACAGGCATGGACAGAAATGTCCCATGAAAAGCTGCTCTCTCTAGCCAGAGGACCAAAAAAAGGGACAGCCTACCAAGACAGGAAACTTATAAACAACAACCATTCTACTCCAGCCAAACACCACAGGAAAAAATAAACAAATAAACAAAAACTGTAGCCCCACTCTGAAAACTGCCAACAAGGCTGAGTGGGGAGCCTAGAATTCTGCCTTAACCAGGCTACTGCTAGGCATCCCAACTCTCCCCCTCTCCCTCCCCCAACCAGGGTGATACCAGAGAAGGCCAAGTGGGGTGCACAGACTTTCATGGGGGGTAACAAGGGTCCCTCTCTCTTCAGTGTCACTGAAGACCACAAAGGGAGTCTAGATATTAACACCACCTGGTAGTAATGAGATGCCCTCCCACTCCCCACTGAAGAGGTTTCAGTGAAGTCTAGTGGAGTTCAGGATTTTTACCACCACCCAGAGGCAATAAGGCCACACTTACCAACTCACCTCCCTTCCTGGCTTCACTAAAGGCCACATGGGGAAGAATAACAAGG
>NW_025799155.1:0-1108 GCF_021613505.1 Equus quagga
CTTGCAGTAGACAATCATCAATGATTTTCATGTACAACACTTTCTGATAAGTGTCCTCAGCCTTTCTGTAGTGGCCTATTTCTGCATACATGTTAGCCAGGGAAACATAAGCCAACTCAAATGTGGGCCTTAGTGTCAAAGTCTTTTGAAATTCATCTATAGCCAAGCCAACCAATCTGTTGACATTTTCTCTATCCTGGCCTCTAGGTTGCCAGTTTGCAGCTTTCTTTATTTGAATCATTTGTCCTCTGTAGCAAAGCCCTATCTGGTGATGCACGAAGGCAGAGGAGGGTGTTGCCTTCAAGGCCTTTTTAAAGAGCTGAAGAGCTTTATCCAGAGAGCCTTTTTTTCTGTAAAACTTGGCCGCATATCGAAGGACATAGGTCTGCGAGGACGTGTTGGTCAGCGCTTCTTCAATGTACTTTTCTCCTTCAGCTTCTTGTCCTACATCCTGAAGCTTCAGGGCAAGGAGAGCTTTGATATATGCATCTTCTGGATTTAGCCTGATGGCCTGTTTTAGTATGTTTAGACAAAATTCCGCACTATCCTTTCCTGATTCGTAAAGGCCATCCAGGCGATAGGCGGTGATTGCATACCCAGTGCTGAATTCAGGGTTTTCTGGGTCCACTTCCAGAGCCTTTTCAAAGCAGGCCTTGGCCCGTTTATAATTCTTTCCTCCACATTTCAGCAAGGCCCATCCTTCCTCACAGTCCATCTGAGGACAGTCGATTCTATAGCTGGAGGGATTTGCAAACTTCTTGCAAGTGTTCTCCACCTTGTCCAGGTAAGTCTGAGCTTCTGCCAGTCTGCCCATGTGGTAATACAGCCAGGCATAGCTGCCCCAGGTAACCAGACTTCTCATGCCTGATTGGTCACCATGTTCTTCCTGGATTAAGTCTTCAGCTTCTCTCAAGCTCTTCAGGGCTTCCTCATTCTGGCCTTTCAGGTGTTTCACATAGGCCAGTAGGTTGTGTATTCCCACGTTGTATTTGGTGTCTAGGAACTCAATCTCATCGAAGATCCTGTTTTCCAAATCAGGCATTGCAGTGTCTTCAATTAGCAAATCCCATGTAAAGTGACATCTCAGCTGCTCCAGCCTGTCCTTGAT
>NW_025799156.1:0-1108 GCF_021613505.1 Equus quagga
ATCAAGGACAGGCTGGAGCAGCTGAGATGTCACTTTACATGGGATTTGCTAATTGAAGACACTGCAATGCCTGATTTGGAAAACAGGATCTTCGATGAGATTGAGTTCCTAGACACCAAATACAACGTGGGAATACACAACCTACTGGCCTATGTGAAACACCTGAAAGGCCAGAATGAGGAAGCCCTGAAGAGCTTGAGAGAAGCTGAAGACTTAATCCAGGAAGAACATGGTGACCAATCAGGCATGAGAAGTCTGGTTACCTGGGGCAACTATGCCTGGCTGTATTACCACATGGGCAGACTGGCAGAAGCTCAGACTTACCTGGACAAGGTGGAGAACACTTGCAAGAAGTTTGCAAATCCCTCCAGCTATAGAATCGACTGTCCTCAGATGGACTGTGAGGAAGGATGGGCCTTGCTGAAATGTGGAGGAAAGAATTATAAACGGGCCAAGGCCTGCTTTGAAAAGGCTCTGGAAGTGGACCCAGAAAACCCTGAATTCAGCACTGGGTATGCAATCACCGCCTATCGCCTGGATGGCCTTTACGAATCAGGAAAGGATAGTGCGGAATTTTGTCTAAACATACTAAAACAGGCCATCAGGCTAAATCCAGAAGATGCATATATCAAAGCTCTCCTTGCCCTGAAGCTTCAGGATGTAGGACAAGAAGCTGAAGGAGAAAAGTACATTGAAGAAGCGCTGACCAACACGTCCTCGCAGACCTATGTCCTTCGATATGCGGCCAAGTTTTACAGAAAAAAAGGCTCTCTGGATAAAGCTCTTCAGCTCTTTAAAAAGGCCTTGAAGGCAACACCCTCCTCTGCCTTCGTGCATCACCAGATAGGGCTTTGCTACAGAGGACAAATGATTCAAATAAAGAAAGCTGCAAACTGGCAACCTAGAGGCCAGGATAGAGAAAATGTCAACAGATTGGTTGGCTTGGCTATAGATGAATTTCAAAAGACTTTGACACTAAGGCCCACATTTGAGTTGGCTTATGTTTCCCTGGCTAACATGTATGCAGAAATAGGCCACTACAGAAAGGCTGAGGACACTTATCAGAAAGTGTTGTACATGAAAATCATTGATGATTGTCTACTGCAAG
>NW_025799157.1:0-3392 GCF_021613505.1 Equus quagga
CTCCCTTCCTGGCTTCACTAAAGGCCACATGGGGAAGAATAACAAGGCACACCTGCCCCTCCCAGCCAGGGTAGGATGAGCAGAAGCCTGGAGGGAGCCCGAACTTCTACCCCTATCCAGCAACAATGAGGAGCCCAGGTCCCCCATAAAGTGTTAATGAAAGACAAGTGGGTAAACTAGATTCCACCTTGACCCGGCAGTGTGGAATGAGATGTCCTTCCTCTTCTCCTAGCAAAGTGGTATTAGAAGAGGCCTCCTAAACTAGATTTAAATGTGACCTGAAGTCTCGTAATATAATACACGAATGTCCAGGTTTCAATTAAAAATTGCTTGTCATACCAAGAACCAAGAAAATCCCAATGTGAATGAGAAAGAATAATCATCAGACAACAACACTGAAATGACACAGATGTTAGCAGTGTCTAACAAGCATTTTAAAATCGCCATCATAAAAGTGCTTCAATGAGCAATTATGAAGACACATGAAACAAATGAAAATATAGAAAGTCTCAGCAGAGGAAGATATAAAGAACCAAATGGGAATTTTAGAACTGAAAAGTACAGTAACCAAAATGAAAATTCAATGATTTGGCTCAAGAGCAGGATGGAGAGAACAGAGGAAGGAATTCATGAACTTGAATACAGAATAATAGAAATTATCCAATCTGATACTAATTTCAAGCAGCTGAGCAAACTCCAAAAATGATAAACTTCCAAAAATCCAAGACACATCATAGTCAAAATTCTGAAAACTAAAGACCAAGAAAAAACTCCATGAAAGTAGCAGAGAGAAACACCTTACCTGTCAGGAAAAAAACTCCACAATTCTAATGGCAGCTAATTTCTCATTAGAAACTATAGAGTCTAGAAGAAAGGGGCAAAACATTTTTTAAGTGCTTAAGGAAAAGAACTTTCAACCCAGAATCTTATATCTAGCAAAAATATCCTTCTGGAATGAGGAGGAAATCAAGAAATTCTCAAATGAGGGAGAACTAAGAGATTTCACACCAGCAAACTTATCTAAAGGAATAGCTAAAGGAAGTTCTCTAATAAGCAAAAAAGGTATACAGATCAGAAAGAAAACATAAAATTGTCCCTATTTACAGATGCCATGATGTTCTCATAGAAAATCCCACAGTATCTACAAAATAACTCCTAGAACTAACAAGTGAGTTCATCAAGGTTGCCAAATACAAGACTGACACACAAAAATTACTTGTATTTCTATATACTAGCAATGAACATGTGGAAAATTGAAGTTAAAAATACAATATAATTTTAAATTGCTGAAAAAAAACATACTTTAGTGTAAACATAATATAACATGTATAAGACTTGAAGGCCTAAAACTACAAAATGCTGATGAGAGAAATCAAAGATAAACAGAGATATAGCATGTTTATGAATTAGAAGACTCAACATAGTAAAAATGTCAATTCTCCCCTAATTGATATAAAATTTCTATCATAACTCCAGCATGATTTTTGTATACATATAGACAATATTAATCTAAAATTTATATGGAAAAGCAAAAGAACTAGAATAGCAATTTTGAAAAACAAGAATAAGGTGAGAGGAATCACCCTAACCAATTTTAATACTGATTACACGCAAGGTTGTATGGTATTGGTGGAAAGAGAAACACATAGAGCAGTGGAACAGAATAGGAACCAAGATATAATCCCACACAAGTACTGCCAACTGATTTTTGACAAAGGTGCAAAAGCAATTCAACGGAGGAAGAAGAGACTTTTCAACAACTGGTGCTGGAGCAATTGGATATCCATAGGCAAAAACATGAGCCACAGACATAATCTTCACATATATATATATAGGCAAAAACTAACTAAAAATGAATCACAGATTTAAATGCAAAATGTAAAACTATAAAACTTGTAGAAGAAATCACAGGAGAAAATCTTCAGGACCTAGGGCTTGGTGAAGAGTTCCTGGACATGATACCTAAAAGCATAATCCATAAGAGAAAAAAATCAATAAATTATACTTCATTAAAAGTAAAAACTTTTGCTCTTCAAAAGACCTTATTAAAAGGTAAAAGACAAGCTACATTGCCAGAAGAAAATATTTGAAAACAAGATACCACACAAAGGACTCATATCTAGAATCTATAAAGAATTCTTGAAACAACAACAAATAACAATCCAATTAGAAAATAGGCAAAGAGATATTTCACCAAAGAGGATATATGGATGGCAAATAAGCAGGTGAGAAGATGTTCAACACTACTGGCCATTAGCAAAATGCAAATTACACCACAATGAGAGATCACTAGAAAACCAAATTTTAAAAGAAAAGTGAAAATACCAAATACTGGTAAGGATGCAGAGAACTTGATCATCCATATATTGCTAGTAGGAGTGTAAAATAATACAGTCACTCTGGAAAATAGTTTGGCAGTTTCTTAGAAACTTAAGCACACATTTAGCATGTGACCTAGCAATTACACTCCTGGTATTTATCCCAGAGAAATGAAAATTCATGTCCACGCAAAATGCTGTATTCAACTGTTCACTGCACCTTTATTTGTAATAGGTCAAACCTGGAAACAACGGAAATGTCCCACAACAGATGACAAGTTAAACAAACTGTGGTATACCCATACCACGGAATATTACTCCCCAATAAAAAGGAATGAACTATGGACAAACTCAACAACTTGGATGGATGTAAAGGGCACTATGATGAGTGAAAAAAGCCAACCTCAAAAGGTCACATACTATACAATTCCATTTCTATGACATTCTTGAAATGACAAAATTATACACACGAAGAGCAAATTAGTGGTTACCAGAGGCTAGGGATGTTTGGGGAGGTAGGGAGGCAACAGGCGGGACTATACAGTGATCGTATAAGGGAGACGTTTGTGATGATGGGGTAGTTTCTTCATCTTGATCGAGGTGGCAGTTCCATGGATTTATTCATGTGATTAAATGACACAGAACTATACACATATTGTATTAAGTCAACTTCCTAGTTTTGAGATTGTACTATAGTTGTGTAAGATATAATCATTGGGAGAACTGGGTAAAGGGTACACTGAACATATATATATACCACCTTTGCAACTTTCTATGAATCTAGAATTATTTCCAAATAATAAGTGGAAAAAAAATTGGTTAAATATCTCTTTTAGGTGGTCTTAATTTATTGCATAATCTGCAGACTAACGTCCTGAAGTCAATAATGTTTTCTAAGGTTTGGTATTTGTAACTGGTCTCTGTCCTAATTAAGTTAATAGGAAAATAGGAAACTCTTATATAGCATGTAATATGCTCTAGGCGCTTTACATATATAGGCTTATTAATCCTCACCAAACCCAATGTAATAAGTACTATTATTATCCCCTTTTTACAAATGAAGTCCAAAGCACA
>NW_025799158.1:0-4769 GCF_021613505.1 Equus quagga
GGAGCCTAACTTGTACCCAGGACCCCAGTCTCACCACTCATTCCTCTGAACCTCTTACTACAAATACCATGACTACAGAAGGTTACACGGGGCAGGTTGAGGTAGGCCAAGACTGGGTGCCATGGGCACCTACAGGACTGGAAAATGTTCTGGCATAGGTATGACAATCATGTCTGGTAAATAAGAATACTTTAGATGACTACAGTAGAAAACATTAAAAATAAGAAAATATTTTCATTAGGCCTGAATGTCATTTGGTGGTTTGAAGTCTCAAGATGCTAGCATGTATGTTTTCTCTGTTCCTATGAATAACGAAGAGGTTACAGGCCTCTTCTTGTCACTGACCATTCTCCAGATGGGTATGCAAAGGCACAGAATAATTAGTAAGATACACCCTCTCAGAGAATTGGGGCAAATTTGGGTTAAGACTCCAGTTTAGTGATTTGCAGAATTTTATACCATAAAAAGAACAACCTCTGTTTCAGGGTAAGCAAATAGAGGCACAGATAAGGGGTTATGACCTTGGCAAACTGACACAGCCAATTTTCACGTGTCTCCCTGGCTCTAGGTTCAGTGGACTCTACATAACTGGCATCTCCTAGCTCCCAGGTTTCTACAAGGCCTTGTAGAGCCTGAGAAAAGAATTAGCACATCAATAAAACTGTTTTTCACCAGCGTCTTCTCAATCAGTTTTCAAAATAGAACAATGAAAGTAATTGCTGTTTAAGTTTCATTTCCCACAAGGCGAAACTGTGCCAACTTTAGTTGCACTTTCTACTTTCAGTTTTCATCTCGGTTTCCAATTTATCTCCACAACAACATGCCCACAGGTTGCATCATTAGATGCTGTTTATCTCCCTTATATATGTCCCTGGGGCTTAAATATATCTGCAAATCCACAAGACAGGCTGGCAAGATCACAGAAGAGCCCATTCAGCTAAACAAAACACTGCAGAACTACTGCCTAATTCATAGCAACCATGAGGTAAGGATTTCTCCACTTCTCTGCCTTTCTGTCTAAAATTTTTTAAAAAATGTTAATCAATGCTATCTCAACAGACTTACTTTCAGTGATGTCAAGTTTCCTTACTCTTCTATTTGAGCACCTGCTTATGGACTGAATGTGTGTGTGTGGACACACAGATGCAGATTCACACACGCACGTAAACTGTTTTATTAATTCAGGCATTTTTTATTTTTGTTAGCATCGCCCTGAGGAAGCTTACCTCATGTTAAAGCCCAAAGAAAGCAAGGGAAGTGGGAAAAGAGTGTTGCAGGAAGACAGAAAATGATCTCAGTCTTTGAAATTATTTTTCACCAAACTCATTTCTGCCTGACCAAAGGAGGGCATGGACAGTTTGGATAGAGCCATTGCTTTCTGCAGGCTCCTCACCATGGAGGAGAAGTAGGACCCACACAGCTGTTTGAGCCGCAGTTGTGGAGTCTCTTAGATGTCTTGAGGGAAATATCCTGGGGATGTGGTGGGAGCAGGTCACTGCTTAGAGAGCAAGGCCTTTCTCTGTAGGCTTCTGGTCTCACTATCTCCACTGCTGGGTCAGGTCTTCTCAATCTTACTGGATTTAAGATTAGCAGATTACCTCTCCCCTGGGGAAGCCAAGTGCTCTGCAGATCCTTGATATCCTCCTTCCACAGGGCTTGGCCGAAGTTCTGTGCTTGGAAATATCCACACCTTCCTTAGCTAAAGGGCCTAATGTGGGAATTTCTATACTGTCCAAATTGACTCTTGATTCAAATAACTCCCGATGTCAGCAGATTAAAAAAAAACACATTAATTAATATTGACCTGCAAATTTCCCCTCAGTACTCCAGTCAGCAAAATTTTGAAGGGGCAAAAGTTCCAGAAAATGCACAATTACGAGCCTATGATCAACTCTCCTCCCCCTCTTTGGCCCATAGACAGATAAAATTGTCGATAATTTAAAAAGTAATAATATAAAAGTAGCCATCACTTCCTGAATGCTTATTAAGTGTCAGCCTGCCCTCTAAAAGTATGAAGTAAATTATTATCTTTAGCCCTCAAAAGAAACCTGTGACGTGGTACTCATACAGATTGTGCAATAACGAATCTTAGATTTAGAAAAGTTAAGATCACACAGATAATAAGTGATACAGCTGAGACATGAACCAGAGCCTCTCTTCAATGATACTTTACTGAACCTTTAAACCAACATTTCTTAAAGGGTACCAGTGGGAGTTCATGAAATCATTTCAGATGGCATACTCATTAGCTTTTACGTTTTAATGCTTTTATATTTATTTCAACATGTACTAGAAAAAAATATATATATATAATTTGTAAAATTTCTGTTCAGGTTCGTAATATGATTTTTTTCTATGATAAAATACATGTAAGATGAAACTTACGATTTTAACTATATTTTTGGTGAGGAAGATTGGCCCTGAGCTAACATCTGTACCAATCTTCCTCTATTTAGTATGTGGGACGCCACTACAGCATGGCTTGATGAGCCATGTGTAGATCTGCGCCCAGGATCCGGGCCCACAAACACTGGGGCACCAAAGTGGAGTGTAGGAACTTAACTACTCTGCCACCAGTCGAGCCCCCTTTTAACTATTTTTAAGTATATGGTTTGGTAGTATTTAGTACATTTGCAATGTTGTGCAACCGTCACCAGTGTTTACTTCAAGAACATTTTCATCACTCTAAGGGGAACCCCACACCATTAAGCATTTCCTCTCTACTCATCCTTCACCACAGGCCCTGGCAACTATTAATCTGCTTTCTATCTCTATGGATTTGCCTATTGTGGGTATTTCATATAAATGGAAGCATACCATATGTGGCCTTTTGTAACTGGCTTATTTCACTTAGCATAATGTCTTCAAGGTTCATCCATGTTGTAGCATGTGTCAGAATGTCCTTCCACTTTAAGGCTGAATAATATTTATTGTATGTATATACCGCATTTTGTTTATCCATTCATCCATCGATGGATACTTGTGTTGCTTCCACCTTTTGGCTATTGTGAATAATGCTGCTATGAATGTACGTATACAAATATCTGTTCAAGTCCCTGCTTTCACTCATTTTGAGTATATACCCAGAAGTGGGATTGCTGAATCATATGGTAATTCTATATTTAATTTTTGGAGGAATTACCACCATTTTCCGCAGCAGCTGCCCCATTTTACATTCCAACTAATAATGCACAAAGGTTCTAATTTCTCCACATCATTGCCAACCCTTGTCGTTTTCTTTTCTTTTCCTTTTTGTTTTTTGATAATAGCCATCCTAATGGGTATGAAGTAGTATCACATTATGGTTTAGATTTGCATTTCACTAATGATGGGTGATATTGCACATTTCATGTGCTTATTGCCGTTTGTATATCTTTTCTGAAGAAATGTCTATTCAAATTCTTTACCCACTTTTTACTCAGTTGTTTGTTTTTTGTGGTTGAGTTGCAGGAGTTTTTTATATAGTCTGCATATTAATCTCTTATCAGATAGATGATTTATAATATTTTCTCCGATTCTATGAGTTTTCTTTTCACTCTATTGTGCACTTTGATGCACGCAAGTTTTTTTGCTGTTGTTGTTTTGGTGAGGAAGATTGTCCCTGAACTAACATCTGTGCCAGTTTTCCTCTATTTTCTATGTGGGATGCCTCCACAGCATGGCTGATGAGTGGAGTAGCTCTGCGCCCAGGGTCCAAACCTGTGAACCTGGGCCGCTGAAGTGAAGCACATGGAACTTTAACTACTTGGCCATGGGGTTGGCCCCTGCACAAAAGTTTTTATATTGATGAAGTCCAACTTACCTATTTTTACTCCTGTTGCCCGTGTTTTGGTGTCATATTCAAGAAATTGTTACCAAATCCAATGTCATGAAGCTTTTTCCCTATGTTTTCTTCTAAGATTTTTATAGTTTTAGGTCTTACTTTTAGGTCTCTGATCTTTTGGGTTCATTTTTTCATATAGAGAGTAAGGTAAGGGTTCAGCTTCATTCTCTGGCATGCAGTTATCCAGTTTTCCCGACACCATTCATTGAAACACTGACCTTTCTGCATTAAATGGCCATGATACATGTCAAAAATCATTTGAACATTGTTATGGACTGAATTGTCCCCCTTCCCCCCCTCCCAAAATCATATGTTGAAGCCCTAACCCCCAGTGTAATTGTATTTGGAGATATGGCCTGGAAGGAGGTAATAAACGTTAGGTGAGGGGTCAGCTCCATGGCTGAGTGGTTAAGTTCGCACGCTCTGCTTTGGCGGCCCAGGGTTTCGCCAGTTCAAATCCTGGGCGTAGACATGGCACCGCTCGTCAAGCCATGCTGAGGTGGCATCCCACATGCCACAACTAGAAGGACCCACAATTAAAAATACACAACTATGTACCGGGGGGCTTTGGGGAAAAAAAAGGAAAAATAAAATCTTTTAATAAATAAATAAATAAATAAAGGTTAGGTGAGGCCATAAGGGTGGGGCCTTAATCTCATAGGGCTGATGTCCTTGTAAGAAGAGGGAAGAGCACTCTCTCTCCATGCACCATAGAGGAAAGAACACATATGGATGCAGAAGGAGAGCCCTTTCCAGAAATCGAATTAGTGGGCACTTTGATCTAAGACTTCCAACCTCCACAAATGTGTGAAAATAAATTTCTGTTGTTTAAGCTGCTCAGTCTGTAGTACCTTGTTATGGTAGCCCTAGCTGACTAATACAACTATATATGTGAGGTTTTATTTCTGGACTCTTCATTCTATTTCTTTTGTCTATATGTCTGTCT
>NW_025799159.1:0-3651 GCF_021613505.1 Equus quagga
AGGAAGCTCTCTGTGCTTTGGACTTCATTTGTAAAAAGGGGATAATACTACTACTACTACACCAGGTTTGGTAAGGATTAATAAGCGTATATATGGGGGCTGGACCTGTGGCCAAGTGGTTAGTTTCGCTTGCCGCTTCGGCAGCCCAGGATTTCGCTGTTCGGATCCTGGGTGCAGACATGGCACCACTCATCAAGTCCTGCTGGGGCGGCGTCCCACGTAGCACAACTAGAATATACAACTATGTACTGGAGGGCTTTGGGGAGAAAAAGAAGAAGAAGGAAAAAAGAGATTGGCGACAGATGTTAGCCCAGGTGCCAATCTTAGAAAAAAAAAGCCTATATATGTAAAGCACTTAGAGCATGTTATGTCCTATATGTAAGAGTTTCTTATTTTCCTATTAATGTAATTAGGACAGAGAGCAGTTAGAAATACAGAACCTTAGGAAACATTATTGACCTGAGGATCTTAGTCTGTAGATTATGCAACAAATTAAGACAACCTGAAAGATATGTGACCAATTTTTTATCTACTTATTACTTGGAAATAATTCTAGATTCACAGAAAGTTGCAAAGATACTACATAAATTCAGTATACCCTAACCCAGTTCTCCCAGTGACTATATCTTACACAACTATAGTACACTCTCAAAACTAGGACATTGACTTGGTACAATATGTGTGTAGTTCTGTGTCATTTTATGACATGAGTAAATCCATGGAACCACCACCTCAATTAAGATGCAGAAACCACTTCTTCATCAGAAGCATGTCACACTTGTTTCCTCCCTACCTCACCAAACATCCCTAGCCTCTAGTAACCACTAATTTGTTCATCATGTCTATAGTTTTATCATTTCAAGAAGGTCATAGAAATGGAATTGCACAGTGTGTGACCTTTTGAGATTGGCTTTTTTCACTCGTCATAATGCCCTTGACATTCATCCAAGTTGTTGAGTGTATCCGTAGTTCATTCCTTTTTACTAGGGAGTAATATTTCATGGTATGGGTGTACCACAGTTTATTTAACTATTCATGTGTTGTAGGACATTTCAGTTGTTTCTGGGTTTGGCCTATTACAAATAAAGGTGCAATGAATAGTTGTGTGTAGACTTTTGAGTGAATGAGAGTTTTCTCCTCTCTGATAAATACCAGGAGTGCAGTTGCTAGGCACTTGCTAAGTATGTGCTTATGTTTTTAAGAAACTGTCAAACTGTTTTCCAGAGTGACTGTATTATTTTACATTCCTACCAGCAGTGTATGGATGATCTAGTTCTCTGCATCCTTACCAGTATTTGGTATTTTCATTTTTTTTTTAATAGGTATGTAGTGGTCTCTCATTGTGTTGTAATTTGTATTTCCCTAATGGCTAGTGGTGTTGAACATCTTTTCACGTGCTTATTTGCCGTCCATATATGCTCTTTGGTGAAACATCTCTTTATATCTTTACCTATCTTCTAATTGGATTGTTTGTTTTTTATTATTGTGTTTTGAGAATTCTTTATAGATCCTAAATATGAGACCTTTGTGAGATATGTGGTTTTCAAATATTTTCTTTTAGTGTGTAGCTTGTCTTTTTACCCTTTAGTGAGGTCTTTTGAATAGCAAAAGTTTTTACTTTTAATGAAGTACAATTTATTGATCTTTTCCTCTTGTGGGTCATGCTTTTGGTATCATGTCTGGAAACTCTTCACCAAGCCCTAGGTCCTGAAGATTTTCTCCTGTGATTTCTTCTACAAGTTTTATAGTTTTACATTTTGCATTTAAATCTGTGATTCATTTTTAGTTAGTTTTTGCCTATATATATATATGTGAAGATTATGTCTGTGGCTCATGTTTTTGCCTATGGATATCCAATTGCTCCAGCACCAGTTGTTGAAAAGTCTCTTCTTCCTCCGTTGAATTGCTTTTGCACCTTTGTCAAAAATCAGTTGGCAGTACTTGTGTGGGATTATATCTGGGTTCCTATTCTGTTCCACTGCTCTATGTGTTTCTCTCTCCACCAGTACTAACCTTGCATGTAATCAGTATTAAAATTGCGTAGGGTGATTCCTCTCACTTTATTATTGTTTTTCAAAATTGTTGTTTTAGTTCCTTTGGCTTTCCATATAAATTGTAAATTGATATTGCCTATATCTATAAAAAATCGTGCTGGAGTTATGATAGGAATTTTATATCAGCTAGGGGAGAATTGATATTTTTACTATGTTGCATCTTCTAATCCATCAACATGCTATATTTCTGTTTGTTTAGATCTTCTTTGATTTCTTTCATCAGCATTTTGTAGTTTTAGGCCTTCAAGTCCTGTATGTGTTATGTTATTTATACTAACGTATGTCTTTTTGAGCAATTTTAAGTTATATTGTGTTTTTAACTTCAGTATCCACATATTCATTGCTATGTATCTAGAAATACAAGTAATTATTATGTGTCAATCTTGTATTCTGCAACCTTAATGAACTCACTTGTTAGTTCTAGGAGTTACTTTATAGATACCTTGGGATTTTCTGGGTAGTTCACTGTGACATCTGTAAATAGGGAGAGTTTTACTTTTCCTTTCTGGTCTGTATACCTTTTATTTCCTTTTTTGCTTATTGGAGAACTTGCTTTAGCTACCCTTAGGGTAGGTCTGCTGGCAACAAATTCTTAGTTTTCCTACATATGAGAACGTCTTGATTCCTGCCTTATTCCAGAAGGATATTTTTGCTGGATATAGGATTCTGGGTTGAAAGTTCTTTTTCTTAGCCGTTGAAATATGTTTTCCCCTCTTCTTCTAGACTGCATGTTTCCTAATGAGAAATTAGTTGCCATTAGAATTGTGGTGTTTTTTTTTTTTTCTCTTATAGGTAAGGTGTTATTTCTCTCTTAATACTTCCATGGGTTTTTTCCTTAGTTTTTAGTTTTCAGAATTTTGACTATAATATATCTTGGATCTTTTGGGTTTTTTTTTTTTTTGCTGAGCTACTTGAAATTAGTATCAGATTGTATAATTTATCATTCTATCTTCACGTTCATGAATTCCTTCCTCTGTCCTCTCCAACCTGCTGCTGAGCTCAAAGATCGAGTTTTCATTTTGGTTATTGTGGTTTTTAGTTTTAAAATTCCTATTTGGTTCTCCTGTATATATTCTATTTCTTGGCTGAGACTTTCTATATTTTCATTTGTTTCATGTTTGTTCATCATTGCTCATTTAAGCATTTTTATTATGGCAACTTCAAAAGGCTTATTAGACAGTGCTGATATCTGTTTCATTTCAGTGTTGTTGTCTGATGATTATTCTTTCTCATTCATGTTGAGATTTTCCTGGTTCTTGGTATGACAAGCAATTTTTATTGAACCTTGGACAATTGGGTATTATATCATAGACTGAGTCACATTTAAAAATCTATTTTAGCAACCCTACTCTAATGCTGTTGTGCTAAGGGAAGTGGAAAAACACCTTATTCCACGCTGCCAGGTCAAGGTGGAATCTAGTTTACCCACTTGTCTTTCATTAACACTTTATGGGGGGGCCTGGGCTCTTCATTGTTGCGGGATAAGGGTAGAAGTTCGGGCTCCCTCCAGGCTTCTGCTCATACGACCCTGGCTAAGAGGGGCAGGTGTACCTTGTTATTCTTCCCCATGTGGCCTTTAGTGAAGCCAGGAAGGGAG
>NW_025799160.1:0-3651 GCF_021613505.1 Equus quagga
CTCCCTTCCTGGCTTCACTAAAGGCCACATGGGGAAGAATAACAAGGTACACCTGCCCCTCTTAGCCAGGGTCGTATGAGCAGAAGCCTGGAGGGAGCCCGAACTTCTACCCTTATCCCGCAACAATGAAGAGCCCAGGCCCCCCCATAAAGTGTTAATGAAAGACAAGTGGGTAAACTAGATTCCACCTTGACCTGGCAGCGTGGAATAAGGTGTTTTTCCACTTCCCTTAGCACAACAGCATTAGAGTAGGGTTGCTAAAATAGATTTTTAAATGTGACTCAGTCTATGATATAATACCCAATTGTCCAAGGTTCAATAAAAATTGCTTGTCATACCAAGAACCAGGAAAATCTCAACATGAATGAGAAAGAATAATCATCAGACAACAACACTGAAATGAAACAGATATCAGCACTGTCTAATAAGCCTTTTGAAGTTGCCATAATAAAAATGCTTAAATGAGCAATGATGAACAAACATGAAACAAATGAAAATATAGAAAGTCTCAGCCAAGAAATAGAATATATACAGGAGAACCAAATAGGAATTTTAAAACTAAAAACCACAATAACCAAAATGAAAACTCGATCTTTGAGCTCAGCAGCAGGTTGGAGAGGACAGAGGAAGGAATTCATGAACGTGAAGATAGAATGATAAATTATACAATCTGATACTAATTTCAAGTAGCTCAGCAAAAAAAAAAAAAACCCAAAAGATCCAAGATATATTATAGTCAAAATTCTGAAAACTAAAAACTAAGGAAAAAACCCATGGAAGTATTAAGAGAGAAATAACACCTTACCTATAAGAGAAAAAAAAAAAAACACCACAATTCTAATGGCAACTAATTTCTCATTAGGAAACATGCAGTCTAGAAGAAGAGGGGAAAACATATTTCAACGGCTAAGAAAAAGAACTTTCAACCCAGAATCCTATATCCAGCAAAAATATCCTTCTGGAATAAGGCAGGAATCAAGACGTTCTCATATGTAGGAAAACTAAGAATTTGTTGCCAGCAGACCTACCCTAAGGGTAGCTAAAGCAAGTTCTCCAATAAGCAAAAAAGGAAATAAAAGGTATACAGACCAGAAAGGAAAAGTAAAACTCTCCCTATTTACAGATGTCACAGTGAACTACCCAGAAAATCCCAAGGTATCTATAAAGTAACTCCTAGAACTAACAAGTGAGTTCATTAAGGTTGCAGAATACAAGATTGACACATAATAATTACTTGTATTTCTAGATACATAGCAATGAATATGTGGATACTGAAGTTAAAAACACAATATAACTTAAAATTGCTCAAAAAGACATACGTTAGTATAAATAACATAACACATACAGGACTTGAAGGCCTAAAACTACAAAATGCTGATGAAAGAAATCAAAGAAGATCTAAACAAACAGAAATATAGCATGTTGATGGATTAGAAGATGCAACATAGTAAAAATATCAATTCTCCCCTAGCTGATATAAAATTCCTATCATAACTCCAGCACGATTTTTTATAGATATAGGCAATATCAATTTACAATTTATATGGAAAGCCAAAGGAACTAAAACAACAATTTTGAAAAACAATAATAAAGTGAGAGGAATCACCCTACGCAATTTTAATACTGATTACATGCAAGGTTAGTACTGGTGGAGAGAGAAACACATAGAGCAGTGGAACAGAATAGGAACCCAGATATAATCCCACACAAGTACTGCCAACTGATTTTTGACAAAGGTGCAAAAGCAATTCAACGGAGGAAGAAGAGACTTTTCAACAACTGGTGCTGGAGCAATTGGATATCCATAGGCAAAAACATGAGCCACAGACATAATCTTCACATATATATATATAGGCAAAAACTAACTAAAAATGAATCACAGATTTAAATGCAAAATGTAAAACTATAAAACTTGTAGAAGAAATCACAGGAGAAAATCTTCAGGACCTAGGGCTTGGTGAAGAGTTTCCAGACATGATACCAAAAGCATGACCCACAAGAGGAAAAGATCAATAAATTGTACTTCATTAAAAGTAAAAACTTTTGCTATTCAAAAGACCTCACTAAAGGGTAAAAAGACAAGCTACACACTAAAAGAAAATATTTGAAAACCACATATCTCACAAAGGTCTCATATTTAGGATCTATAAAGAATTCTCAAAACACAATAATAAAAAACAAACAATCCAATTAGAAGATAGGTAAAGATATAAAGAGATGTTTCACCAAAGAGCATATATGGACGGCAAATAAGCACGTGAAAAGATGTTCAACACCACTAGCCATTAGGGAAATACAAATTACAACACAATGAGAGACCACTACATACCTATTAAAAAAAAAATGAAAATACCAAATACTGGTAAGGATGCAGAGAACTAGATCATCCATACACTGCTGGTAGGAATGTAAAATAATACAGTCACTCTGGAAAACAGTTTGACAGTTTCTTAAAAACATAAGCACATACTTAGCAAGTGCCTAGCAACTGCACTCCTGGTATTTATCAGAGAGGAGAAAACTCTCATTCACTCAAAAGTCTACACACAACTATTCATTGCACCTTTATTTGTAATAGGCCAAACCCAGAAACAACTGAAATGTCCTACAACACATGAATAGTTAAATAAACTGTGGTACACCCATACCATGAAATATTACTCCCTAGTAAAAAGGAATGAACTACGGATACACTCAACAACTTGGATGAATGTCAAGGGCATTATGACGAGTGAAAAAAGCCAATCTCAAAAGGTCACACACTGTGCAATTCCATTTCTATGACCTTCTTGAAATGATAAAACTATAGACATGATGAACAAATTAGTGGTTACTAGAGGCTAGGGATGTTTGGTGAGGTAGGGAGGAAACAAGTGTGACATGCTTCTGATGAAGAAGTGGTTTCTGCATCTTAATTGAGGTGGTGGTTCCATGGATTTACTCATGTCATAAAATGACACAGAACTACACACATATTGTACCAAGTCAATGTCCTAGTTTTGAGAGTGTACTATAGTTGTGTAAGATATAGTCACTGGGAGAACTGGGTTAGGGTATACTGAATTTATGTAGTATCTTTGCAACTTTCTGTGAATCTAGAATTATTTCCAAGTAATAAGTAGATAAAAAATTGGTCACATATCTTTCAGGTTGTCTTAATTTGTTGCATAATCTACAGACTAAGATCCTCAGGTCAATAATGTTTCCTAAGGTTCTGTATTTCTAACTGCTCTCTGTCCTAATTACATTAATAGGAAAATAAGAAACTCTTACATATAGGACATAACATGCTCTAAGTGCTTTACATATATAGGCTTTTTTTTTCTAAGATTGGCACCTGGGCTAACATCTGTCGCCAATCTCTTTTTTCCTTCTTCTTCTTTTTCTCCCCAAAGCCCTCCAGTACATAGTTGTATATTCTAGTTGTGCTACGTGGGACGCCGCCCCAGCAGGACTTGATGAGTGGTGCCATGTCTGCACCCAGGATCCGAACAGCGAAATCCTGGGCTGCCGAAGCGGCAAGCGAAACTAACCACTTGGCCACAGGTCCAGCCCCCATATATACGCTTATTAATCCTTACCAAACCTGGTGTAGTAGTAGTAGTATTATCCCCTTTTTACAAATGAAGTCCAAAGCACAGAGAGCTTCCT
>NW_025799161.1:0-4769 GCF_021613505.1 Equus quagga
AGACAGACATATAGACAAAAGAAATAGAATGAAGAGTCCAGAAATAAAACCTCACATATATAGTTGTATTAGTCAGCTAGGGCTACCATAACAAGGTACTACAGACTGAGCAGCTTAAACAACAGAAATTTATTTTCACACATTTGTGGAGGTTGGAAGTCTTAGATCAAAGTGCCCACTAATTCGATTTCTGGAAAGGGCTCTCCTTCTGCATCCATATGTGTTCTTTCCTCTATGGTGCATGGAGAGAGAGTGCTCTTCCCTCTTCTTACAAGGACATCAGCCCTATGAGATTAAGGCCCCACCCTTATGGCCTCACCTAACCTTTATTTATTTATTTATTTATTAAAAGATTTTATTTTTCCTTTTTTTTCCCCAAAGCCCCCCGGTACATAGTTGTGTATTTTTAATTGTGGGTCCTTCTAGTTGTGGCATGTGGGATGCCACCTCAGCATGGCTTGACGAGCGGTGCCATGTCTACGCCCAGGATTTGAACTGGCGAAACCCTGGGCCGCCAAAGCAGAGCGTGCGAACTTAACCACTCAGCCATGGAGCTGACCCCTCACCTAACGTTTATTACCTCCTTCCAGGCCATATCTCCAAATACAATTACACTGGGGGTTAGGGCTTCAACATCTGATTTTGGGAGGGGGGGAAGGGGGACAATTCAGTCCATAACAATGTTCAAATGATTTTTGACATGTATCATGGCCATTTAATGCAGAAAGGTCAGTGTTTCAATGAATGGTGTCGGGAAAACTGGATAACTGCATGCCAGAGAATGAAGCTGAACCCTTACCTTACTCTCTATATGAAAAAATGAACCCAAAAGATCAGAGACCTAAAAGTAAGACCTAAAACTATAAAAATCTTAGAAGAAAACATAGGGAAAAAGCTTCATGACATTGGATTTGGTAACAATTTCTTGAATATGACACCAAAACACGGGCAACAGGAGTAAAAATAGGTAAGTTGGACTTCATCAATATAAAAACTTTTGTGCAGGGGCCAACCCCATGGCCAAGTAGTTAAAGTTCCATGTGCTTCACTTCAGCGGCCCAGGTTCACAGGTTTGGACCCTGGGCGCAGAGCTACTCCACTCATCAGCCATGCTGTGGAGGCATCCCACATAGAAAATAGAGGAAAACTGGCACAGATGTTAGTTCAGGGACAATCTTCCTCACCAAAACAACAACAGCAAAAAAACTTGCGTGCATCAAAGTGCACAATAGAGTGAAAAGAAAACTCATAGAATCGGAGAAAATATTATAAATCATCTATCTGATAAGAGATTAATATGCAGACTATATAAAAAACTCCTGCAACTCAACCACAAAAAACAAACAACTGAGTAAAAAGTGGGTAAAGAATTTGAATAGACATTTCTTCAGAAAAGATATACAAACGGCAATAAGCACATGAAATGTGCAATATCACCCATCATTAGTGAAATGCAAATCTAAACCATAATGTGATACTACTTCATACCCATTAGGATGGCTATTATCAAAAAACAAAAAGGAAAAGAAAAGAAAACGACAAGGGTTGGCAATGATGTGGAGAAATTAGAACCTTTGTGCATTATTAGTTGGAATGTAAAATGGGGCAGCTGCTGCGGAAAATGGTGGTAATTCCTCCAAAAATTAAATATAGAATTACCATATGATTCAGCAATCCCACTTCTGGGTATATACTCAAAATGAGTGAAAGCAGGGACTTGAACAGATATTTGTATACGTACATTCATAGCAGCATTATTCACAATAGCCAAAAGGTGGAAGCAACACAAGTATCCATCGATGGATGAATGGATAAACAAAATGCGGTATATACATACAATAAATATTATTCAGCCTTAAAGTGGAAGGACATTCTGACACATGCTACAACATGGATGAACCTTGAAGACATTATGCTAAGTGAAATAAGCCAGTTACAAAAGGCCACATATGGTATGCTTCCATTTATATGAAATACCCACAATAGGCAAATCCATAGAGATAGAAAGCAGATTAATAGTTGCCAGGGCCTGTGGTGAAGGATGAGTAGAGAGGAAATGCTTAATGGTGTGGGGTTCCCCTTAGAGTGATGAAAATGTTCTTGAAGTAAACACTGGTGACGGTTGCACAACATTGCAAATGTACTAAATACTACCAAACCATATACTTAAAAATAGTTAAAAGGGGGCTCGACTGGTGGCAGAGTAGTTAAGTTCCTACACTCCACTTTGGTGCCCCAGTGTTTGTGGGCCCGGATCCTGGGCGCAGATCTACACATGGCTCATCAAGCCATGCTGTAGTGGCGTCCCACATACTAAATAGAGGAAGATTGGTACAGATGTTAGCTCAGGGCCAATCTTCCTCACCAAAAATATAGTTAAAATCGTAAGTTTCATCTTACATGTATTTTATCATAGAAAAAAATCATATTACGAACCTGAACAGAAATTTTACAAATTATATATATATATTTTTTTCTAGTACATGTTGAAATAAATATAAAAGCATTAAAACGTAAAAGCTAATGAGTATGCCATCTGAAATGATTTCATGAACTCCCACTGGTACCCTTTAAGAAATGTTGGTTTAAAGGTTCAGTAAAGTATCATTGAAGAGAGGCTCTGGTTCATGTCTCAGCTGTATCACTTATTATCTGTGTGATCTTAACTTTTCTAAATCTAAGATTCGTTATTGCACAATCTGTATGAGTACCACGTCACAGGTTTCTTTTGAGGGCTAAAGATAATAATTTACTTCATACTTTTAGAGGGCAGGCTGACACTTAATAAGCATTCAGGAAGTGATGGCTACTTTTATATTATTACTTTTTAAATTATCGACAATTTTATCTGTCTATGGGCCAAAGAGGGGGAGGAGAGTTGATCATAGGCTCGTAATTGTGCATTTTCTGGAACTTTTGCCCCTTCAAAATTTTGCTGACTGGAGTACTGAGGGGAAATTTGCAGGTCAATATTAATTAATGTGTTTTTTTTTAATCTGCTGACATCGGGAGTTATTTGAATCAAGAGTCAATTTGGACAGTATAGAAATTCCCACATTAGGCCCTTTAGCTAAGGAAGGTGTGGATATTTCCAAGCACAGAACTTCGGCCAAGCCCTGTGGAAGGAGGATATCAAGGATCTGCAGAGCACTTGGCTTCCCCAGGGGAGAGGTAATCTGCTAATCTTAAATCCAGTAAGATTGAGAAGACCTGACCCAGCAGTGGAGATAGTGAGACCAGAAGCCTACAGAGAAAGGCCTTGCTCTCTAAGCAGTGACCTGCTCCCACCACATCCCCAGGATATTTCCCTCAAGACATCTAAGAGACTCCACAACTGCGGCTCAAACAGCTGTGTGGGTCCTACTTCTCCTCCATGGTGAGGAGCCTGCAGAAAGCAATGGCTCTATCCAAACTGTCCATGCCCTCCTTTGGTCAGGCAGAAATGAGTTTGGTGAAAAATAATTTCAAAGACTGAGATCATTTTCTGTCTTCCTGCAACACTCTTTTCCCACTTCCCTTGCTTTCTTTGGGCTTTAACATGAGGTAAGCTTCCTCAGGGCGATGCTAACAAAAATAAAAAATGCCTGAATTAATAAAACAGTTTACGTGCGTGTGTGAATCTGCATCTGTGTGTCCACACACACACATTCAGTCCATAAGCAGGTGCTCAAATAGAAGAGTAAGGAAACTTGACATCACTGAAAGTAAGTCTGTTGAGATAGCATTGATTAACATTTTTTAAAAAATTTTAGACAGAAAGGCAGAGAAGTGGAGAAATCCTTACCTCATGGTTGCTATGAATTAGGCAGTAGTTCTGCAGTGTTTTGTTTAGCTGAATGGGCTCTTCTGTGATCTTGCCAGCCTGTCTTGTGGATTTGCAGATATATTTAAGCCCCAGGGACATATATAAGGGAGATAAACAGCATCTAATGATGCAACCTGTGGGCATGTTGTTGTGGAGATAAATTGGAAACCGAGATGAAAACTGAAAGTAGAAAGTGCAACTAAAGTTGGCACAGTTTCGCCTTGTGGGAAATGAAACTTAAACAGCAATTACTTTCATTGTTCTATTTTGAAAACTGATTGAGAAGACGCTGGTGAAAAACAGTTTTATTGATGTGCTAATTCTTTTCTCAGGCTCTACAAGGCCTTGTAGAAACCTGGGAGCTAGGAGATGCCAGTTATGTAGAGTCCACTGAACCTAGAGCCAGGGAGACACGTGAAAATTGGCTGTGTCAGTTTGCCAAGGTCATAACCCCTTATCTGTGCCTCTATTTGCTTACCCTGAAACAGAGGTTGTTCTTTTTATGGTATAAAATTCTGCAAATCACTAAACTGGAGTCTTAACCCAAATTTGCCCCAATTCTCTGAGAGGGTGTATCTTACTAATTATTCTGTGCCTTTGCATACCCATCTGGAGAATGGTCAGTGACAAGAAGAGGCCTGTAACCTCTTCGTTGTTCATAGGAACAGAGAAAACATACATGCTAGCATCTTGAGACTTCAAACCACCAAATGACATTCAGGCCTAATGAAAATACTTTCTTATTTTTAATGTTTTCTACTGTAGTCATCTAAAGTATTCTTATTTACCAGACATGATTGTCATACCTATGCCAGAACATTTTCCAGTCCTGTAGGTGCCCATGGCACCCAGTCTTGGCCTACCTCAACCTGCCCCGTGTAACCTTCTGTAGTCATGGTATTTGTAGTAAGAGGTTCAGAGGAATGAGTGGTGAGACTGGGGTCCTGGGTACAAGTTAGGCTCC
>NW_025799162.1:0-4769 GCF_021613505.1 Equus quagga
GGAGCCTAACTTGTACCCAGGACCCCAGTCTCACCACTCATTCCTCTGAACCTCTTACTACAAATACCATGACTACAGAAGGTTACACGGGGCAGGTTGAGGTAGGCCAAGACTGGGTGCCATGGGCACCTACAGGACTGGAAAATGTTCTGGCATAGGTATGACAATCATGTCTGGTAAATAAGAATACTTTAGATGACTACAGTAGAAAACATTAAAAATAAGAAAGTATTTTCATTAGGCCTGAATGTCATTTGGTGGTTTGAAGTCTCAAGATGCTAGCATGTATGTTTTCTCTGTTCCTATGAACAACGAAGAGGTTACAGGCCTCTTCTTGTCACTGACCATTCTCCAGATGGGTATGCAAAGGCACAGAATAATTAGTAAGATACACCCTCTCAGAGAATTGGGGCAAATTTGGGTTAAGACTCCAGTTTAGTGATTTGCAGAATTTTATACCATAAAAAGAACAACCTCTGTTTCAGGGTAAGCAAATAGAGGCACAGATAAGGGGTTATGACCTTGGCAAACTGACACAGCCAATTTTCACGTGTCTCCCTGGCTCTAGGTTCAGTGGACTCTACATAACTGGCATCTCCTAGCTCCCAGGTTTCTACAAGGCCTTGTAGAGCCTGAGAAAAGAATTAGCACATCAATAAAACTGTTTTTCACCAGCGTCTTCTCAATCAGTTTTCAAAATAGAACAATGAAAGTAATTGCTGTTTAAGTTTCATTTCCCACAAGGCGAAACTGTGCCAACTTTAGTTGCACTTTCTACTTTCAGTTTTCATCTCGGTTTCCAATTTATCTCCACAACAACATGCCCACAGGTTGCATCATTAGATGCTGTTTATCTCCCTTATATATGTCCCTGGGGCTTAAATATATCTGCAAATCCACAAGACAGGCTGGCAAGATCACAGAAGAGCCCATTCAGCTAAACAAAACACTGCAGAACTACTGCCTAATTCATAGCAACCATGAGGTAAGGATTTCTCCACTTCTCTGCCTTTCTGTCTAAAATTTTTTAAAAAATGTTAATCAATGCTATCTCAACAGACTTACTTTCAGTGATGTCAAGTTTCCTTACTCTTCTATTTGAGCACCTGCTTATGGACTGAATGTGTGTGTGTGGACACACAGATGCAGATTCACACACGCACGTAAACTGTTTTATTAATTCAGGCATTTTTTATTTTTGTTAGCATCGCCCTGAGGAAGCTTACCTCATGTTAAAGCCCAAAGAAAGCAAGGGAAGTGGGAAAAGAGTGTTGCAGGAAGACAGAAAATGATCTCAGTCTTTGAAATTATTTTTCACCAAACTCATTTCTGCCTGACCAAAGGAGGGCATGGACAGTTTGGATAGAGCCATTGCTTTCTGCAGGCTCCTCACCATGGAGGAGAAGTAGGACCCACACAGCTGTTTGAGCCGCAGTTGTGGAGTCTCTTAGATGTCTTGAGGGAAATATCCTGGGGATGTGGTGGGAGCAGGTCACTGCTTAGAGAGCAAGGCCTTTCTCTGTAGGCTTCTGGTCTCACTATCTCCACTGCTGGGTCAGGTCTTCTCAATCTTACTGGATTTAAGATTAGCAGATTACCTCTCCCCTGGGGAAGCCAAGTGCTCTGCAGATCCTTGATATCCTCCTTCCACAGGGCTTGGCCGAAGTTCTGTGCTTGGAAATATCCACACCTTCCTTAGCTAAAGGGCCTAATGTGGGAATTTCTATACTGTCCAAATTGACTCTTGATTCAAATAACTCCCGATGTCAGCAGATTAAAAAAAAACACATTAATTAATATTGACCTGCAAATTTCCCCTCAGTACTCCAGTCAGCAAAATTTTGAAGGGGCAAAAGTTCCAGAAAATGCACAATTACGAGCCTATGATCAACTCTCCTCCCCCTCTTTGGCCCATAGACAGATAAAATTGTCGATAATTTAAAAAGTAATAATATAAAAGTAGCCATCACTTCCTGAATGCTTATTAAGTGTCAGCCTGCCCTCTAAAAGTATGAAGTAAATTATTATCTTTAGCCCTCAAAAGAAACCTGTGACGTGGTACTCATACAGATTGTGCAATAACGAATCTTAGATTTAGAAAAGTTAAGATCACACAGATAATAAGTGATACAGCTGAGACATGAACCAGAGCCTCTCTTCAATGATACTTTACTGAACCTTTAAACCAACATTTCTTAAAGGGTACCAGTGGGAGTTCATGAAATCATTTCAGATGGCATACTCATTAGCTTTTACGTTTTAATGCTTTTATATTTATTTCAACATGTACTAGAAAAAAATATATATATATAATTTGTAAAATTTCTGTTCAGGTTCGTAATATGATTTTTTTCTATGATAAAATACATGTAAGATGAAACTTACGATTTTAACTATATTTTTGGTGAGGAAGATTGGCCCTGAGCTAACATCTGTACCAATCTTCCTCTATTTAGTATGTGGGACGCCACTACAGCATGGCTTGATGAGCCATGTGTAGATCTGCGCCCAGGATCCGGGCCCACAAACACTGGGGCACCAAAGTGGAGTGTAGGAACTTAACTACTCTGCCACCAGTCGAGCCCCCTTTTAACTATTTTTAAGTATATGGTTTGGTAGTATTTAGTACATTTGCAATGTTGTGCAACCGTCACCAGTGTTTACTTCAAGAACATTTTCATCACTCTAAGGGGAACCCCACACCATTAAGCATTTCCTCTCTACTCATCCTTCACCACAGGCCCTGGCAACTATTAATCTGCTTTCTATCTCTATGGATTTGCCTATTGTGGGTATTTCATATAAATGGAAGCATACCATATGTGGCCTTTTGTAACTGGCTTATTTCACTTAGCATAATGTCTTCAAGGTTCATCCATGTTGTAGCATGTGTCAGAATGTCCTTCCACTTTAAGGCTGAATAATATTTATTGTATGTATATACCGCATTTTGTTTATCCATTCATCCATCGATGGATACTTGTGTTGCTTCCACCTTTTGGCTATTGTGAATAATGCTGCTATGAATGTACGTATACAAATATCTGTTCAAGTCCCTGCTTTCACTCATTTTGAGTATATACCCAGAAGTGGGATTGCTGAATCATATGGTAATTCTATATTTAATTTTTGGAGGAATTACCACCATTTTCCGCAGCAGCTGCCCCATTTTACATTCCAACTAATAATGCACAAAGGTTCTAATTTCTCCACATCATTGCCAACCCTTGTCGTTTTCTTTTCTTTTCCTTTTTGTTTTTTGATAATAGCCATCCTAATGGGTATGAAGTAGTATCACATTATGGTTTAGATTTGCATTTCACTAATGATGGGTGATATTGCACATTTCATGTGCTTATTGCCGTTTGTATATCTTTTCTGAAGAAATGTCTATTCAAATTCTTTACCCACTTTTTACTCAGTTGTTTGTTTTTTGTGGTTGAGTTGCAGGAGTTTTTTATATAGTCTGCATATTAATCTCTTATCAGATAGATGATTTATAATATTTTCTCCGATTCTATGAGTTTTCTTTTCACTCTATTGTGCACTTTGATGCACGCAAGTTTTTTTGCTGTTGTTGTTTTGGTGAGGAAGATTGTCCCTGAACTAACATCTGTGCCAGTTTTCCTCTATTTTCTATGTGGGATGCCTCCACAGCATGGCTGATGAGTGGAGTAGCTCTGCGCCCAGGGTCCAAACCTGTGAACCTGGGCCGCTGAAGTGAAGCACATGGAACTTTAACTACTTGGCCATGGGGTTGGCCCCTGCACAAAAGTTTTTATATTGATGAAGTCCAACTTACCTATTTTTACTCCTGTTGCCCGTGTTTTGGTGTCATATTCAAGAAATTGTTACCAAATCCAATGTCATGAAGCTTTTTCCCTATGTTTTCTTCTAAGATTTTTATAGTTTTAGGTCTTACTTTTAGGTCTCTGATCTTTTGGGTTCATTTTTTCATATAGAGAGTAAGGTAAGGGTTCAGCTTCATTCTCTGGCATGCAGTTATCCAGTTTTCCCGACACCATTCATTGAAACACTGACCTTTCTGCATTAAATGGCCATGATACATGTCAAAAATCATTTGAACATTGTTATGGACTGAATTGTCCCCCTTCCCCCCCTCCCAAAATCAGATGTTGAAGCCCTAACCCCCAGTGTAATTGTATTTGGAGATATGGCCTGGAAGGAGGTAATAAACGTTAGGTGAGGGGTCAGCTCCATGGCTGAGTGGTTAAGTTCGCACGCTCTGCTTTGGCGGCCCAGGGTTTCGCCAGTTCAAATCCTGGGCGTAGACATGGCACCGCTCGTCAAGCCATGCTGAGGTGGCATCCCACATGCCACAACTAGAAGGACCCACAATTAAAAATACACAACTATGTACCGGGGGGCTTTGGGGAAAAAAAAGGAAAAATAAAATCTTTTAATAAATAAATAAATAAATAAAGGTTAGGTGAGGCCATAAGGGTGGGGCCTTAATCTCATAGGGCTGATGTCCTTGTAAGAAGAGGGAAGAGCACTCTCTCTCCATGCACCATAGAGGAAAGAACACATATGGATGCAGAAGGAGAGCCCTTTCCAGAAATCGAATTAGTGGGCACTTTGATCTAAGACTTCCAACCTCCACAAATGTGTGAAAATAAATTTCTGTTGTTTAAGCTGCTCAGTCTGTAGTACCTTGTTATGGTAGCCCTAGCTGACTAATACAACTATATATGTGAGGTTTTATTTCTGGACTCTTCATTCTATTTCTTTTGTCTATATGTCTGTCT
>NW_025799163.1:0-6274 GCF_021613505.1 Equus quagga
CTCATTAATTTCCACCTTTTAAATGTCCATAGCATTGGTTTTCTCATTATCTGAGTCCTGTCTCTCTGCCTCCCTTAGACAACTTTCCTAATAATTTCCCATTCTGATTTGTGACCCTCAGTTGACTTTTTTCTCTGCTTTCTCAGCCCGCTTTCCTCACAGACTGACCAATATCACCCTCTGACTTTAGGGATGAGGGAATAAGCTAACAATGCCAGAGGTTGCCCTAGTTTATAGTGAAGGTTTCCTGAACACCTCGAGCCCAAAAATTATCTTACCTGGAATTTCTGCTGCAGAGAATTGTGGAGAGAACAAGTATAGAAGTGAAATGGCGAGGGCAGCATAGATCCACACTAACTCAAACATTGGCTACTGATCATCCAAACAAGTCTTTTCTGAGGTGCTCATCAGAGTTTCTTCTCTAACCCTGGTAATCTGCATTTACTGGTAGAATGGCATAGAACACCATGTCCTACACAGTCATCGTTGTCTACACTAATTATCCTAGTGACAGAGCATCATCAGGAACAATAGCATCCGTAGTAATGCTCTTGCAATCTGGGCTCAGATTTTGAACTCCATCAGCACACATCAGGACAGATTAAGTAACTGAACCTATCGAACTTGTAATAGGTGGGCCTTTGAATAATGAATATCCTTCATCTGCCTCTAAATATATATTTCAGGTACCTCTCCATCCAAAAGGACGACAAGAGCTTGGGCAAAAAGAATTTCCATTAATGTTACCAGATTCAGAAGTTTCATTTAATACCAGCTTAATCATCAATAGGTCCAGAGCCAAAAGAAAATCTGTTTTGGAGTTTCTGCTATTTTGGATCACTCAAGGCACTCTCTTTTTAGCTTTACACCTCCTTTCCTACCAAATAAAACAAGAATTTGCCTCTAGCACTGGTATTCTTTAGTAGAATCCCCTTCTTGACTGCATGAATCTTTCCTCAGCAGGAATCATAGCGGTAAAAATGAGAAGAGACTTGGCCAGAATGAGCTAAACATGAGGGAAAAGAAGCAAACATCTGTGAGAAATAAAACAGCCTTCTAACATAGAGGCCCTATTATGTCAGCTGAGGCAAATCAAGGGCACTCAATGTATGGCGTCAGGGATTCAACCCAGAGGGCACATCCTGAGTCTCTTCTGGAGAGCATTACTTCAAGATGTCAATTACACTCCCTGTGTGCATTGAGATAAGCATTCCCAAAGGGCTTTCTTGGAGTTCGTTGGGAGGTGTCAGGGCATGAGATATTTCAAGGAGCATCACTCTGACGGTAACATGGGAATGACTTCTCCAAGGGCCAATTAAGCATGGAGAGAAACAATTCCTAGAGTCTCTGGCTTGTTTTTCATCTTGAAACACAGATCTTTCTAGCTCCTTTCTATCCAACCCTTTTGAGAAGACAGACTGCAAAAAATCTAGTCTCCTTTGCTCATAGGACACTTTTGGGGGTTCTGCCACATGCAATATCATAGAACAGAAGTCAAGGAATAGAGACAGGCAATTGCCAGTAGTGTTTCCCACTCTAGCTCTTGGTCATACTCCAATTTCATATTCAACATTAATATAACATGTCAAAAGACTTCAGATACAGATATCAAAGAAGAAAATGGCATGTCCCTACATCTCCTTCATATTTACTCCCATCTCATTGTCATACACTGCTCTTTCTCTCCATTATATGTTGAGCTATTCCTTGTTTCTCTAACTCAACTCAGTTGCTAAAATGTCTTGTTTCACTGATCTTATCTTGTTTATTCTTGGTGTAGGTTCAATGTATCATCACTCTCTTCAAAACCTGCTCTCTAATGCTTTTACCTGGTGCTCTTCTTCTCACCAGAATATAATATCTCTGTGGTTAAGACAATGGTGGCATTTATATAATTCAGTAATTTATTTGACAAATATTTGATGAGCTTCTGCTATGTCCCCAGTGTCGTATTGGGTAGCATGATATGTGGTGATTAACAAGCAACCATGGTCTCTCCCCCCATGGAACTTACTGGTAAAACTAATAAATAAACATTGTATATCATATGGGGTTAAGAATTTGTAGTAATTAGAAGACATCATCATCATGGTGGTGTGAGAGGATCCTTGAGTCTCTGCTCTTCAATCTACAATGATTAAAACATTCGAAACTCAACAAAAGCTAAATTGCACCAAACACCAGGATGATGGAAAGATCTACACATCAGTACATTGCAAAGAAAGTGAATTGGAGCACATAGAAAAGCCTAAATGAGGGAGCAGTGGAGGCAGCACCCAGGATCCTGGATCCCCAGCCATGGCAGATGAGCCAGCCGCCCCTGATCCCAGAGGACACAGTGGTCTGCAGCAGAGGTGTACGTGTGACTGCAGCCAGGCAGGGGCAGTGACACCTGTGGCTACAGGAAGCAGAGGAGCTACAAAGGTGGAGTCCCATGATCCCAAACCCCTGTCCTCAGCTCAGAGCCTGGTGGCACCAGGTGTGCACAGCACTCCCACTTCCCAACAGCAGTGTTTCCTGGGACCAAAGGGTAACAGGCAACAGCTGAGACAGTGTTGCTTGTACCAGTCTCTCTCGCCACCTCCCCAACCCCAATCCCCACAGCTGTGCTGGAGCTTCCCACTCAGTAGATCTCAGACGTGGCTTTACATTGACCATTTCCGTGTCCTGAGAGCAAAGCCAGCAACCACAGAAATGCAAGCAATAAAAAGCCATCAGTGGGCCCCAGAAGGGCAGGCAGCAACAAAGAGAGTATCCATGTGACACAAAATAGAGGAGCTGGAGGATAGAACTTGCAGATCCACAAATATAGCCAGACACAGCTCAGGTAAGAGAAATCAAAAACAATTACTATAATGACACCTACTGAAAACAAAAAAAGGCTTCTAATCTCTAAGCAATTGAAAAGTTTGAATCAAAACAAAACTGTACCTAAATAAAAAATGTATTTGCTACAGAAAACAATCCTCCGAAACCCAAACATAAAGTCATGGGAGATTCCGATCTAATGGACAAAAAATTCAAAATAGCTATCATGAATAAACTCAGTGAACTTCAAGAAAACTCAGAAAGATGGTTTCATGACCTCAGGAATGAAATCAATGAACAGAAGGAATACTTCAATCTCCAAAGAGATCGAAACTTTCAAGAAGAACTAAGCAAAAATTCTGGAGGTGAAGAACTCGATGAATGAGATGAAGAATACATTGGAAAACATTGTAAAAAGAGCATGTCATGTGGAAGAGAGAATTAGTGAGCTTGAAGATAGCTATAAATGGGGCAGGTAGAAGAGGAGAGACAGCTAACACTTTTTAAAATGTAGAAATTCTACAAGAACTATCTGACTCCTTTTGAAATGACAACATAAGGGTAATGGATATCACAGAAGGAGGAGAGAGAGAGAAGGGAGGAGAGAGCTTATTTAAAGAAATGGTAGCTGAGAACTTCCCAAACCTGGGGAAGGAACTGAATATACAAATCCATTGTGCAAGTAGAACACACAATTATCTCAACACAAAAGGACCCTCTCCAAGACACGTGATAACAAAACAGTCAAAAATCAATGACAAGAGGATTGCTGGGAAGGTGGTAACACAGGACTCTGAACTGACCTTCTCCGATGGACACAACAAATTTACCCCTGTGGAATGATTACCTCTGAGTGAGAACTGAAGACTGTATAAAAACAACCCCGACAACAAAGAACAACACTGACTGAGTTGTAAGAGGCAGAGATACCTTCCTGCTGAGGAAAGAGTCACATTCTTGCCATGGTGCTTCAAGCCAGAGACATTTTAAGGTATGAAGCTTTTCCTGAAGGAGCAGAGGATCTGAGGGGGAGAGTGATGTCATAATAAGCAGCCTTCAAATTCAGCACAACCAAACACAAACTGGCTTTGCTGGTTATTAAACCCAAAGGAGAATACCCCCCAGAAAACCTATTGAAGAGAAGAGAAAGAAAAGCCTGCTTTCAAGGGGCCCATGGAGAAATTCACCCATTCTAAAAACCAAACAAAATCACCAGAAAGAAAGGTGCATAGTCCTTTGGTTAAAAAAAAAAAGACTCACTGGATAAGCTCTGAGCACATCTCAGAGAGGCAGAAGGTGATTGGGATCACCACCCCAGGGAGTGAACACTGGTCGGAGCCATTATTGTGACATAATACAGGCCTCTGAGACAGACAGTGGCAGATGCAATTGTATTTCTTCCCATGGTCTGTTAGCTGAGGGGTTTAGCCTACCCACTAGAGCAGTGATTTAATCCAGCTCATCCAGGGAAGGCGCCCTGCCCTAGGGACTCACCCCACCCACTAGCCAGCCAACAGGGAACTTGTGGGGCTGTGTAGGTGGTGTGTTCTGGACCTCTACAGCAAGACAAGCAGGTCTGCTTCAGCAGAGCAGGGCATGTACACAGGGTGGGCCTGTGTTGATGGCGTTTATGGTCCCACAGTGGGGTGGTGAGACTTCTCAGGTGCAGCAGGCTTGTGCTGTTGGCCTTCTTATACAACAAATAGGGAATCTGCCCACCTTCCAACACCTGAAATGATTGTGTGCTCCCATCCCTGAGTCTGGCGTCACAAGGTTGAGCTCCTGAGAGAGCTAACAACAGCCCCGCAGACCAAAGGCCCAAAGAAAATGTGAGGCCGTGACACTAGCAACCAGCCACACTGGGGCCTGACTGACTTTATAGCAAAACAACAGCAGGTATGTGCTATTAGACCTTTCAGCCAGCTGTGTTGGGGCTCACGTCACCCAATAAAGTGAGTAAAGTGACCGTAGCAGCAACACACAGCTGAGCCTTACAATCACCTGGTCAGGGGGTCAGCCTCACCTTCATATGCACCTTCAGCAAGACCTAACTTGCCACAGCTTCTAGTCTGTAAGCCTGGCCTGCAGACTGTGGACTTGCCAGCCCACATGCTCACACAGGCCAGTATATTAAAGTCAGTCTCTCTCTCCACATACATATACACACATCTGTGTATGTGCGTGGGTGTGTATCCTGTTGCTTGTTTTCAGGAGAATCCTGGCAACCACATTGCTGAAGTCCCTTTGTCCTTCACTTTTCCATTTCAGAATCCATGTCATTCGAGGGCTTTAGAAACTCAGCACCATAGGAAGTTTGCAGATGAAGCGTTTGTCCAATCCAGACCTTGTACTGCATGTTGAGTGCTCCCAGCACCGCCAGGGAATTCTGGGGAAAGCCCAGGTGACCCTTTCCTAGCTGAAGACACACAAAGGACCCCAAGGCCCCTTACCTGCAACAGGCCAAACTGAGGAACAGAAAGCTCACCGTCCTGAGGGCCGTTCGACAACATGGTCAGCAACCAAACTCCTGCAAGACAAAAGCAATATATGAGGCCTCAGGAAATAAACCCAAAGTAGTATTTGCAGAACGCGGACTTCCATGCCAGAAAGGGCTGTCGAGAATATGTCACATTTCCTTTAACACCCTTCTTGGGGAAGTCAAGCTTTTGCCTATCTGTTGTGACCCTTTAGCACTCACACTTGATACATACTCCTTCCTGCACAGTCCTCTCCTTTCGTGCTAAATGCTTCCACTCTACAGTCAGTCAAGAGAAGAAAAATGATGGTGTGTGCATGCCCGAGGGAGTCAGCACCCTCGCAAATCATCAGGAGCATGTGAATTTCTGCCATCACTTGTGTGGAGTGGGGGCCGCCCCCAGCTACGCAGCAGCCAGGCAAGGATAACCAGGAGCAAGAGGTCTAGATGACTCCTTCGACAGCTTTTAGCAAGGATTTGCTGCGTGGATTCTGATTTGCTTCCAGAGAGGTCTGTGTGTTTGTGTGAGGGACAGAGATGGAGGGAGAGGGAAGGGAAGATGATTTCATGGTTTGAAAGCTGCTGGGAAAGCTGATTCCCACTAAATGCAGAAAAGCCATTGGACAAAATCCAACGCCCTTTGTGATCAAAACACTCAGGACACTAGAAACACAAGGCAGCTCCCTGAGCCTGGGAAAGGGTATCTGTGAACAAGACAGAGCTCACATGCATCATACTTCACGGGAGAGACTGGAAGCCTCGTCCCTGACGTCAGGACAAGGTGAGCAAGGGCCACTCCCATCAATTCTATTTTACATTTATGGGAGGTTTTAGCCATGTCAGATAGGCAAGAAAATGAAATAAAAGGCATCCAGATTGGACGGAGTGAAGTAAAACTCTCTCTATTTACAAATGACATGACCATGTATATAGGAAATCAGAGAAAACACAGAAAAAGTATTGGAACGAATAAACGACTTCTGCAAGATG
>NW_025799164.1:0-6274 GCF_021613505.1 Equus quagga
CATCTTGCAGAAGTCGTTTATTCGTTCCAATACTTTTTCTGTGTTTTCTCTGATTTCCTATATACATGGTCATGTCATTTGTAAATAGAGAGAGTTTTACTTCACTCCGTCCAATCTGGATGCCTTTTATTTCATTTTCTTGCCTATCTGACATGGCTAAAACCTCCCATAAATGTAAAATAGAATTGATGGGAGTGGCCCTTGCTCACCTTGTCCTGACGTCAGGGACGAGGCTTCCAGTCTCTCCCGTGAAGTATGATGCATGTGAGCTCTGTCTTGTTCACAGATACCCTTTCCCAGGCTCAGGGAGCTGCCTTGTGTTTCTAGTGTCCTGAGTGTTTTGATCACAAAGGGCGTTGGATTTTGTCCAATGGCTTTTCTGCATTTAGTGGGAATCAGCTTTCCCAGCAGCTTTCAAACCATGAAATCATCTTCCCTTCCCTCTCCCTCCATCTCTGTCCCTCACACAAACACACAGACCTCTCTGGAAGCAAATCAGAATCCACGCAGCAAATCCTTGCTAAAAGCTGTCGAAGGAGTCATCTAGACCTCTTGCTCCTGGTTATCCTTGCCTGGCTGCTGCGTAGCTGGGGGCGGCCCCCACTCCACACAAGTGATGGCAGAAATTCACATGCTCCTGATGATTTGCGAGGGTGCTGACTCCCTCGGGCATGCACACACCATCATTTTTCTTCTCTTGACTGACTGTAGAGTGGAAGCATTTAGCACGAAAGGAGAGGACTGTGCAGGAAGGAGTATGTATCAAGTGTGAGTGCTAAAGGGTCACAACAGATAGGCAAAAGCTTGACTTCCCCAAGAAGGGTGTTAAAGGAAATGTGACATATTCTCGACAGCCCTTTCTGGCATGGAAGTCCGCGTTCTGCAAATACTACTTTGGGTTTATTTCCTGAGGCCTCATATATTGCTTTTGTCTTGCAGGAGTTTGGTTGCTGACCATGTTGTCGAACGGCCCTCAGGACGGTGAGCTTTCTGTTCCTCAGTTTGGCCTGTTGCAGGTAAGGGGCCTTGGGGTCCTTTGTGTGTCTTCAGCTAGGAAAGGGTCACCTGGGCTTTCCCCAGAATTCCCTGGCGGTGCTGGGAGCGCTCGACATGCAGTACAAGGTCTGGATTGGACAAACGCTTCATCTGCAAACTTCCTATGGTGCTGAGTTTCTAAAGCCCTCGAATGACATGGATTCTGAAATGGAAAAGTGAAGGACAAAGGGACTTCAGCAATGTGGTTGCCAGGATTCTCCTGAAAACAAGCAACAGGATACACACCCACGCACATACACAGATGTGTGTATATGTATGTGGAGAGAGAGACTGACTTTAATATACTGGCCTGTGTGAGCATGTGGGCTGGCAAGTCCACAGTCTGCAGGCCAGGCTTACAGACTAG
Source organism: Equus quagga (assembly GCF_021613505.1). Classification (NCBI taxonomy): domain Eukaryota; kingdom Metazoa; phylum Chordata; class Mammalia; order Perissodactyla; family Equidae; genus Equus; species Equus quagga. Next base: position 1,403 of record NW_025799164.1, read on the forward strand.
AAGCTGTGGCAAGTTAGGTCTTGCTGAAGGTGCATATGAAGGTGAGGCTGACCCCCTGACCAGGTGATTGTAAGGCTCAGCTGTGTGTTGCTGCTACGGTCACTTTACTCACTTTATTGGGTGACGTGAGCCCCAACACAGCTGGCTGAAAGGTCTAATAGCACATACCTGCTGTTGTTTTGCTATAAAGTCAGTCAGGCCCCAGTGTGGCTGGTTGCTAGTGTCACGGCCTCACATTTTCTTTGGGCCTTTGGTCTGCGGGGCTGTTGTTAGCTCTCTCAGGAGCTCAACCTTGTGACGCCAGACTCAGGGATGGGAGCACACAATCATTTCAGGTGTTGGAAGGTGGGCAGATTCCCTATTTGTTGTATAAGAAGGCCAACAGCACAAGCCTGCTGCACCTGAGAAGTCTCACCACCCCACTGTGGGACCATAAACGCCATCAACACAGGCCCACCCTGTGTACATGCCCTGCTCTGCTGAAGCAGACCTGCTTGTCTTGCTGTAGAGGTCCAGAACACACCACCTACACAGCCCCACAAGTTCCCTGTTGGCTGGCTAGTGGGTGGGGTGAGTCCCTAGGGCAGGGCGCCTTCCCTGGATGAGCTGGATTAAATCACTGCTCTAGTGGGTAGGCTAAACCCCTCAGCTAACAGACCATGGGAAGAAATACAATTGCATCTGCCACTGTCTGTCTCAGAGGCCTGTATTATGTCACAATAATGGCTCCGACCAGTGTTCACTCCCTGGGGTGGTGATCCCAATCACCTTCTGCCTCTCTGAGATGTGCTCAGAGCTTATCCAGTGAGTCTTTTTTTTTTTAACCAAAGGACTATGCACCTTTCTTTCTGGTGATTTTGTTTGGTTTTTAGAATGGGTGAATTTCTCCATGGGCCCCTTGAAAGCAGGCTTTTCTTTCTCTTCTCTTCAATAGGTTTTCTGGGGGGTATTCTCCTTTGGGTTTAATAACCAGCAAAGCCAGTTTGTGTTTGGTTGTGCTGAATTTGAAGGCTGCTTATTATGACATCACTCTCCCCCTCAGATCCTCTGCTCCTTCAGGAAAAGCTTCATACCTTAAAATGTCTCTGGCTTGAAGCACCATGGCAAGAATGTGACTCTTTCCTCAGCAGGAAGGTATCTCTGCCTCTTACAACTCAGTCAGTGTTGTTCTTTGTTGTCGGGGTTGTTTTTATACAGTCTTCAGTTCTCACTCAGAGGTAATCATTCCACAGGGGTAAATTTGTTGTGTCCATCGGAGAAGGTCAGTTCAGAGTCCTGTGTTACCACCTTCCCAGCAATCCTCTTGTCATTGATTTTTGACTGTTTTGTTATCACGTGTCTTGGAGAGGGTCCTTTTGTGTTGAGATAATTGTGTGTTCTACTTGCACAATGGATTTGTATATTCAGTTCCTTCCCCAGGTTTGGGAAGTTCTCAGCTACCATTTCTTTAAATAAGCTCTCTCCTCCCTTCTCTCTCTCTCCTCCTTCTGTGATATCCATTACCCTTATGTTGTCATTTCAAAAGGAGTCAGATAGTTCTTGTAGAATTTCTACATTTTAAAAAGTGTTAGCTGTCTCTCCTCTTCTACCTGCCCCATTTATAGCTATCTTCAAGCTCACTAATTCTCTCTTCCACATGACATGCTCTTTTTACAATGTTTTCCAATGTATTCTTCATCTCATTCATCGAGTTCTTCACCTCCAGAATTTTTGCTTAGTTCTTCTTGAAAGTTTCGATCTCTTTGGAGATTGAAGTATTCCTTCTGTTCATTGATTTCATTCCTGAGGTCATGAAACCATCTTTCTGAGTTTTCTTGAAGTTCACTGAGTTTATTCATGATAGCTATTTTGAATTTTTTGTCCATTAGATCGGAATCTCCCATGACTTTATGTTTGGGTTTCGGAGGATTGTTTTCTGTAGCAAATACATTTTTTATTTAGGTACAGTTTTGTTTTGATTCAAACTTTTCAATTGCTTAGAGATTAGAAGCCTTTTTTTGTTTTCAGTAGGTGTCATTATAGTAATTGTTTTTGATTTCTCTTACCTGAGCTGTGTCTGGCTATATTTGTGGATCTGCAAGTTCTATCCTCCAGCTCCTCTATTTTGTGTCACATGGATACTCTCTTTGTTGCTGCCTGCCCTTCTGGGGCCCACTGATGGCTTTTTATTGCTTGCATTTCTGTGGTTGCTGGCTTTGCTCTCAGGACACGGAAATGGTCAATGTAAAGCCACGTCTGAGATCTACTGAGTGGGAAGCTCCAGCACAGCTGTGGGGATTGGGGTTGGGGAGGTGGCGAGAGAGACTGGTACAAGCAACACTGTCTCAGCTGTTGCCTGTTACCCTTTGGTCCCAGGAAACACTGCTGTTGGGAAGTGGGAGTGCTGTGCACACCTGGTGCCACCAGGCTCTGAGCTGAGGACAGGGGTTTGGGATCATGGGACTCCACCTTTGTAGCTCCTCTGCTTCCTGTAGCCACAGGTGTCACTGCCCCTGCCTGGCTGCAGTCACACGTACACCTCTGCTGCAGACCACTGTGTCCTCTGGGATCAGGGGCGGCTGGCTCATCTGCCATGGCTGGGGATCCAGGATCCTGGGTGCTGCCTCCACTGCTCCCTCATTTAGGCTTTTCTATGTGCTCCAATTCACTTTCTTTGCAATGTACTGATGTGTAGATCTTTCCATCATCCTGGTGTTTGGTGCAATTTAGCTTTTGTTGAGTTTCGAATGTTTTAATCATTGTAGATTGAAGAGCAGAGACTCAAGGATCCTCTCACACCACCATGATGATGATGTCTTCTAATTACTACAAATTCTTAACCCCATATGATATACAATGTTTATTTATTAGTTTTACCAGTAAGTTCCATGGGGGGAGAGACCATGGTTGCTTGTTAATCACCACATATCATGCTACCCAATACGACACTGGGGACATAGCAGAAGCTCATCAAATATTTGTCAAATAAATTACTGAATTATATAAATGCCACCATTGTCTTAACCACAGAGATATTATATTCTGGTGAGAAGAAGAGCACCAGGTAAAAGCATTAGAGAGCAGGTTTTGAAGAGAGTGATGATACATTGAACCTACACCAAGAATAAACAAGATAAGATCAGTGAAACAAGACATTTTAGCAACTGAGTTGAGTTAGAGAAACAAGGAATAGCTCAACATATAATGGAGAGAAAGAGCAGTGTATGACAATGAGATGGGAGTAAATATGAAGGAGATGTAGGGACATGCCATTTTCTTCTTTGATATCTGTATCTGAAGTCTTTTGACATGTTATATTAATGTTGAATATGAAATTGGAGTATGACCAAGAGCTAGAGTGGGAAACACTACTGGCAATTGCCTGTCTCTATTCCTTGACTTCTGTTCTATGATATTGCATGTGGCAGAACCCCCAAAAGTGTCCTATGAGCAAAGGAGACTAGATTTTTTGCAGTCTGTCTTCTCAAAAGGGTTGGATAGAAAGGAGCTAGAAAGATCTGTGTTTCAAGATGAAAAACAAGCCAGAGACTCTAGGAATTGTTTCTCTCCATGCTTAATTGGCCCTTGGAGAAGTCATTCCCATGTTACCGTCAGAGTGATGCTCCTTGAAATATCTCATGCCCTGACACCTCCCAACGAACTCCAAGAAAGCCCTTTGGGAATGCTTATCTCAATGCACACAGGGAGTGTAATTGACATCTTGAAGTAATGCTCTCCAGAAGAGACTCAGGATGTGCCCTCTGGGTTGAATCCCTGACGCCATACATTGAGTGCCCTTGATTTGCCTCAGCTGACATAATAGGGCCTCTATGTTAGAAGGCTGTTTTATTTCTCACAGATGTTTGCTTCTTTTCCCTCATGTTTAGCTCATTCTGGCCAAGTCTCTTCTCATTTTTACCGCTATGATTCCTGCTGAGGAAAGATTCATGCAGTCAAGAAGGGGATTCTACTAAAGAATACCAGTGCTAGAGGCAAATTCTTGTTTTATTTGGTAGGAAAGGAGGTGTAAAGCTAAAAAGAGAGTGCCTTGAGTGATCCAAAATAGCAGAAACTCCAAAACAGATTTTCTTTTGGCTCTGGACCTATTGATGATTAAGCTGGTATTAAATGAAACTTCTGAATCTGGTAACATTAATGGAAATTCTTTTTGCCCAAGCTCTTGTCGTCCTTTTGGATGGAGAGGTACCTGAAATATATATTTAGAGGCAGATGAAGGATATTCATTATTCAAAGGCCCACCTATTACAAGTTCGATAGGTTCAGTTACTTAATCTGTCCTGATGTGTGCTGATGGAGTTCAAAATCTGAGCCCAGATTGCAAGAGCATTACTACGGATGCTATTGTTCCTGATGATGCTCTGTCACTAGGATAATTAGTGTAGACAACGATGACTGTGTAGGACATGGTGTTCTATGCCATTCTACCAGTAAATGCAGATTACCAGGGTTAGAGAAGAAACTCTGATGAGCACCTCAGAAAAGACTTGTTTGGATGATCAGTAGCCAATGTTTGAGTTAGTGTGGATCTATGCTGCCCTCGCCATTTCACTTCTATACTTGTTCTCTCCACAATTCTCTGCAGCAGAAATTCCAGGTAAGATAATTTTTGGGCTCGAGGTGTTCAGGAAACCTTCACTATAAACTAGGGCAACCTCTGGCATTGTTAGCTTATTCCCTCATCCCTAAAGTCAGAGGGTGATATTGGTCAGTCTGTGAGGAAAGCGGGCTGAGAAAGCAGAGAAAAAAGTCAACTGAGGGTCACAAATCAGAATGGGAAATTATTAGGAAAGTTGTCTAAGGGAGGCAGAGAGACAGGACTCAGATAATGAGAAAACCAATGCTATGGACATTTAAAAGGTGGAAATTAATGAG